>NW_026054546.1:912661-972967 GCF_022478715.1 Daldinia decipiens
AATATGCTAATGTGCTAATATGTTAACACAGAGCCTTATTATCCAAGATAGTACTTGCATAGCATTTACTATTACTACATGAGGTATGTAGCACTTAGCACTTAGCACTTGGTATTCTCACTATACCTCATTATCCTAGACACCAGTGTTCCAAGTGACTGGATCTGCAACGTTAGAGGGCGAGGGCTAATAACACGATTAGCCCAGCGCCAATCTCAATCACCAACGACGATGGCAGCATAAACGTCGATTGGTCTGGTGGATTTTTGCGCCACTTCGCGCCCACTTCGCGCTTACTTCGCCGCTTCACCAAGCAGTCACCAAGTTACCCTATATGACCATCATGTTCCTTCTTAAAACGTGCAGGGGAGGCAAGGCAGAAGGGTTCGTTGACAGGGGCGTAGGTCATGATCTCCAAACCTGAAACCCACCAAGTTTCGACCAGCCCGGATAAGAAAGCGTGCATCGGAGCGTCAAGCGGGTTTGGAAACCTTTTGGTACTTTTTGGCATCCCTTTGCCCATCTTAGCCCACCTTGGCCCACCTCGTACCGGCAGTGTGGTTTACGTATGCAGGATTGTTGACGTTAGTGTACTATTTCCAACGACAATTTTTGTTTTGTTTCTTTATACGAAGTACGAAGTATTTACGACTAGGCTACGTATGCCTCGGTGGCTCAAGTGAATCCGTTGTCCCGTGGTTTCTCCCGACGATGGAAGAAATATGTCTTCCATCAGTGCGATGCAACTCTCGTCCTCAAGAGACCAACACAAGGCCCACCATAATACATACCTACCTAAGTACCTATAGAGGTAAGTATATCACATGCTGTATGCTTACTTATGTAGGTGCCGCACATAGTAATATGAAGTTATCATGTACGGAATAGTCAGGGACCATTTAAGCGCTTATATCCGTCCCTTGCCAGCATCTTTCAAGCGTAACCCATGGGCGCGTCCTGGTACACGATCCTTCGGTCTCTACATACAGTATCACATAAGAACCGTCTTACTAATTACATGACATGAGTAGGTAATGAGAATGTTCATTCGCCAGCTTCAACCAACCGCTATAATGTTTTTCTATCACATAGCAAATTCGGGGTCGCTCTGATAGATCGACGTTAAACCTTTAGCCCATTGGACAATTCAAACCCCATATATGCTACACCTACATACATAGTAGGCTGCTCAAGCAAGGGGTCTGGGGTCTAAATACATAGATACCGATACCTAAGTGGGCAGACATCCATCCAGTGATCTGGAAGCTATGGAAGTTTGCTTGTGTAGATCCGGGACCGAGCAACCAAGGCTGGATTAAAAAGACGCATCGCATATGCTGTTGTCCGGTCATCTTCGGTTATGTTTTGCAAGTTGCGGCTGCGAATACCATGGCTGCTCCCGCGTGGGTAGGACGAAAGTAATAAGGATTTCATTTAAATTGCTTGGTACACAGCGACGGATCCCGAGATCCTCAAGGATGGAGCAGGAATTCCCGCGATAACTTGCTCAACCCCCCATCATGCTCAGAGAATTTGGTGATTGTGTGCTATGTAGCATGTTCGCAGGTTCATAGTGTAGAGCCCGAGATCAAACACCAAACGTCATGATAGGCGCTCGACGTCAAAGCATACTCAGGCTCGGGCCCAGGCTCAGGCTCAGGCTCAGGCTCAGGCTCAGGCTCAGGCTCGCTGCGCCAAGCTTTATCGATTTGGAATCATTCAGGGACCAGCGACAGGCTTGTAGAGGAAGGGTTGTTTACTTTGAGAAATATACGATGTTAGACCGCCACAGATCTAATAAGGTATGTACAAACAACACGGCAATTCCCGTTTAGCATTATATAATATATTAAAAGAATTGGACTTTGGAAACATGTTTGATGTTATAAACCTATATAGCTGCAAGGGCTATGAAAACAAACAGACAGTACAACACACCGAGTCCCCAACTACCTACCCTAGGTAAGTATACATGCGTGTCCTACGTGTAAGATGAAAGAGATGCCTGTTTTCAATATGCACTGTCCCATGCAGAGGGGGCTTTTTTGACACCCTCCGCATTGTGCCTAAGTAAGTTAAATTATAAGTGCAAGTCGCATAGAAATTCGTCGGCCGCAATTGTGTCAGTTATCAGTTATTAATGACCCTTTGTTAGAAGCTAGGTAGGCCGCTTCTTCTACCACGTTTCATATTAGACAAGAAAGACTATTATAATCTTGGATAATAATCTTGGATAATATCTTGACCAGCAAGCAGGACATGGCCGGATTGGGGGGTAGCCGCGGGGTTAAGCGATAGAGACTCTTCGGAAGTCTTGAATATTACAGCTTCATGTAGGAAAATATACTTGCTTTTTACTGTGCCTTTAAAGCTCTATATCTAACCCTTATTCGTTCAAGCATTATCCTCAATTACTGGCTATTTTATTAATTAGAGAATATCCTTTACTATGCAAGGGTCACGACATGCGAGATGAGCATGAAACTAATATTAGTACCGCCAGCAACATCATTTTAAGTCACGCTTATATAGGTACCTACCTACCTACCTATCCTCCGTCGCATCTGGTACCATCGCCATCACATCATACATCATAGCCTCAACATTATCCTGATCGCCTCTCCCAGCGCCTAAATAGCCATAAGTACCTAAACTATCCCCGTTCTTATAATAATCGAGTTTCAGCACATTGCGGTTCTGCGGCATCTAAGTAGAGATAATCAACGTGATACAGCTTCTATCCGTGGAGATGAGGCCCATTCCCACAACCCACAAACCCGGTTGCGCTGCTGGTAGATCTGAGAAGACCTCGTACTTCGGCATCTTGCAGGATGACAGGCATAACCGCCGCAGTGCTTATCCTAAACACATCCGTTCGTTTTAGGATTATCCTGGCTAAGCTTTGGCTGCTTGATCTGCCTAAACTACCTAGAGAACTGCTAGATCGTCGCTTTAGTGTCTTCTCTGTAAGCTATCGTAGGTACCCAGTTGGGCCTGAAAGGCGAGGTCTTTTCAAGATTCCCAGTTCGTGGGGTTTCAATGTATAATGATATTCATCTAATATCCCATATATGTCCTTTACCTTGAAGAAGTCGCCGCCGTCTTCTCCAGAACAATTCGGGATGTATCCTATGGTATTAAGTTAAAGCTTAAGGATACGAGATAGGACTAACGAGTTCGTAAAGCTACACCAATATAGATAGATACGTGATACATGGACCATACTAGGTATTAACAGAGTGTGAAACTAGTATTGGGTTTAGACGAACTCGAGAAAGACCTGCAAGATTATCCTATCTTTACATAACATTTACCGATGATATACAACATCTCTCTCAGTTTAAATAATGTTCGAAGTGACTAGCGATCAAGTCTAATTCGTTAAGTTTCGGGTTGTGAGGTGTTGAAGCTAATGTTGTTCTCAGTGCCGAGAAGTCTAATCTGACATTTTGACGAGAGCACCTGAGTAAAGAAAAGCACTTACTCAAAGATAGCTGTGTTAATGAGAGGTGCTCTTCAATTATAATAGAATACAGCTATCCCTTGGTGATGAGCAGTATGGCAGTTCCGATATGTGCTGCTCTAAGCACCACTATCACTTCTAAACCAACTAGAAAGTTCAACCGGAGAACACGTAATATCTTCTATCTTCTCATATCAAACCGGGGAAATCACATAGGCACCTGATCTATCGTTCCATCAGCTTGGAGCATACATGTCTTTCTAGTGCCCTTAGTAGCCTCATAGGAGGTTTGGCATTTGGTCAACCCTTAGGTATTCACCTGATGCTTAAAATACCTAGGTAAACAAATTGGTTATAACAAACAACTCCAATCTCCTGGGTACTTATGTCTCTTGCAGCTTACCATCTGATCCGACCGGCCTCTCGTTATCTGAAAGTCCATGTCATGTGGACATCTTGAATCTGGATTTTGATAAGATCCAGGCGTTTCTATACGGCGAGTTCTTCGCCCGTCGAGCAGTCTAATAGGTCTTAGTCCCAGCCCTAATCTTTCTAATAGGTAGCTTCTCAAGCCCGGTCCAGGAAACAGGCAATAAAAGCCTATCTTTTCCTGGCCCAAGGGACTAATCATATCAACCTCTTCTAGATCGCCTAGTTCAGCGGCTACCGGCATGATTAGTTGCAAAACTGCATAACCAGTGCTAACGGCAAAAACATCCCAGGCAGTGCGGATTGTAAGGCCGTGTTCAACAAATCTACCACTGTCACAGCTTCTACAAGAGTCATGAGGTTGCATGACTCCCTACTGAGTCAGGTCCTTTCTGCAACATAATATGATTTATTTACAGTATGCTGTGAGGATGTTCTAAAGAACCCTCAACAATACTGTCTTTTAGTTTCAGTCTTGTGATAAGCACAAACTCTAGTTAAAGTAGCTTAAGACAAATGTACCCTATATAGATTTACTCGAGTCGAGCTTGTAGATCTTCTTCATACGGTGCGAACTTACAGGACTCCCACAAATGGCCAATGACTTTCCTTTCCTCTCTCCCAGGTGTTGACATTAACAATACAACTCCTAATAGAAAACACCCAACATCTCCGGGAAATAAAGGCTCCTTTAACTTCAACGAATTTAGGCGAACTAAGTTAACTCTTAAGTATGATTAATTGTTACTTGACTTTGTATAAATCAGGTATTTCTATTAGATATTCCCTAGCAAAGATACAGATAAGTTTTAGCAGCATCATATTTCAAATATACAAAGCATTCTCAAATGAGCAGAAATAACCCATCAACTACTTGCTTATGCCTGATAACAGCTATCCGAGTGTATGCCATGAGACAATAGGGCTGTCCCCTTAGGGTTACCGCTAGATAGCAGGCATATATAAAGAGGGTGTCTCTTCCCCCTATCTTTAATATGGAACACAGATTAAAACAGTCACTAATACTAGGAGCTAGGTTAGACCTCTGCCTCGTGAGAAGACGAGCATCTACCTTCCTACGTAATACATTCGGGGCCCTCGACGAAAGGAAAGGGGTGTCTCTTATAGCTTATCAAATCTGTAAGGCGTCCTTTACAACTTTGGTATTTCTAGGGGGCGCTCATTTTTAAAAAGGAGTTATGCATGTTCTCCGCGAAACCGCCTATGTGCTAATAGCGGGATATACGAAGAGGTTTAATATATTGCTGAACATTTAAAGCCTAGTTGAAATGTTAAAATCCCCAAATCACCAACATAGCTAGGATAAAGAGTTCTAGTCCTATTAATTATCTAGTCTTAGCTAGGCCATGGTTCCTCATACTTTGCTTTAACATGGTATCATTCTCGCTTCTTACCCGTATCCCCTTATGAAGTTGCCGTTCTTGATTAAAGATCAGCGAATGCGTTCACCACTTCACGTCAGCAGGACACCCCCCCTACTTTCATACAACTATATCGTGATATATGTATGAGATACCTAACTAGAAGCATATGTACTCCAAGATTAAGGTATGCATGAAGACATATAAAAGTTTGGATACTTTAGTCCTTAGGTATCTATCAATAACTGATTAAGTCAACCATTTCCCCTTAAGGATCCATCCACGGAACGCCGCAACATGTAATGTTAAAGCTCGGGACCGGACGGTCCTCTCGGTATTACATCATCCACCTTTAAGTGCATGCATAGCTCATACATATACACTAATCTAGCGAGGCTATGCCTAGTGCTCTTGTAAGTAAATGTCCCTAAGCAGACAGCGCGAGCATAGCGGCAGCACGGCCCTTACGGCCGATTAGCAAGATTGCTAGCCTCGTGGGTATAACAAGTAGCGTGAGCGATTTATAAGCCGTCGACGCTGTCTACCTGTCTATCCCCGTCCGGCTGCGGGATAAACTAGACAAGGGGGTGAGGCATGTCGCTAAGAAGGTTTATAGAAACATTAGGTACTTGTCTACGGATTTAACATCGATCTCTATCTAAAGCTTCGTGTGAGTAATTGGCAAACCTCGGCGTCGCTTGGATAGAGATCCCCTGCGCCTGTAGTGAACGTATAGTCAGCGCAGATAGCTTGGCGGAAAGCTTGGCTGTATGCAGAAGTTAGAGTCACCTGTCGGCACTCTACGGTAGCCGGGATTCGCATCCTCACCACACAGTCGGGCTCGCAGCGAGCCAAGCTACCTAGAACTCGCATCGAAACACTCTACATTAGGTACATACAGATTTCCACATGCCAGGGCGGCATCTGCGTAAGCAGTACATAGTATACATATGTATATACAGAATGCTGGGCAGCAGGGAGGGCGTGGTGTAACGATACGAGCAAAGAACAATGTATTAATCGTATGTAATGTTATATGCAGAACATTCACGCGACATCTGCCTTGATCGATCATATGATACAAAATATGTTCCCACGTGAATATCTTCACTTAGGTTAGATACTCCCTAACCTACTTGACCTAGTTACCTTATTATCGTGCAATATAAACCACGGCTACCCACGGAACCAGCAACGAAAAGCAAGCCCGTCGCGTCGTCACATGGTCTCGGCACTGTCCAAACCCAGGCGCCCAAGAGCTGATATGACGTACCGCAACGCCGATCGGCTTTGTCGGTGCAGGAATATGAGCAATCATATTTCCGCAGCATCACGCTATAAAGGTGGATATGATCCGAAGCATCGACTGCCCCTGGGTAGGATCTCCCCGTTTAGTCCTATTTAAGGCTGAAAGACTTGGACTTTTTCGTATATATATAATTTTATTGTGGGTGCATATACTACAACTTACATATTACGTCCGTCCGCACCCTGCCCGTACGTACTATTACATAAACATACATACATAGTAGACGTAAACGTACATAGCTATAGTCCGTGCCCGGTTTTGCGCAAGTGTGGATGCTGTGGGCTCGTATGTATGCGCTGCGCACGGAAAATACTACGCTGTGCCTGTCAGCTTTTCCGGGGTGCAGCTAGGGATAGGATCACGAGGCTGCCCGGGCTGCCTGTTATAGCCTTGATCAGGCACTAGTGCATCCAGAAATTCAGGAACAAAATCTGTCAGATGAGTCAGATGCTGGATATGTCCGAGTTGGTACCTGCATCGAAAGTGTACAATAATACATAGTAACGGTCACTTTTAAGACAACTGATTGGACATCATGTGGTACGGTAGGGAACCGAGACGTCTAATAGCGTCTAGGATTCGTATTTTCGTCTATGTAGTACACCTTCCCGTCTCACGAGAAGTAACCGTTTGTCCAATATGACTGACCTACTGGTAACCTCGGCCCCATGTTGGTATGAAGAAGCTATTGAAGAGAACGAGAAAATCGTAGTCTATCCGACACCATCGCCCATTAGATCCGCCCGCCCAATCCATCATAATGTACATAATTGGTAGCTTTAAGCAAACAACCAGTTGTTTACTCTAAGAAGCCAGTAGGCCGCATCCCACCGAAATGACAGGGGTATAAGAAAACCCCATTGTCTCCTTTTCCCACTAAGCGCCGTGAAGAGAATGAATAGAAAGTACATAGTAAATCCCAAACTTTTATACTACCTATCCTTTACCCTAAACCCCGTTGGCGACAACGTATAAACCTGTTCTATACCCATTCTAAATATTCGCTAAAGATCAAGACAAAAGAAAAAAAAGTGATTTGTGAGATACATATGCAAGATATGTGAAAGTGAATTTAGACGAACTTGGGCTGGATCACATCGGCCATCCAGCCCATGTCGCTGACTAAATCGACCAGTCCAGAATCGATACTTGGACGGCTTAGAAGGCTGGTACTATCGAAGGCCACACCGCTATCCAATCTGGTACCTAAATCTGTTCCAAGTGCCGTTGTGGATATACGACCTGTGTCTAGAGTGTCTAGAGGCTTGCTGCCGTGCGTTGTAGGTTGAGGCAGACTATAACTCGTAATTGGCGAGTCACTGTATCTGCGAACGCTGCGCCCCGCGTTGCTGCTACGGCGGGTTCCTTGAACAGCGAATGATCCATTCTCTGCAGGAAAGATATCACCCCCCTCATTATCCGATTCGTCAAAGTATGAGAATTGATTGCGATCATGAGACTCGGTTGACTGCGGCGATGATGTAGAAACGAAGCTTGATGACGTTGTTGAGAAGGAAAAGTGCGACCGTGGAATATCGTCGAACTTCAGGTTGGCTGTTGTAGATGGAACGCCAACATGATCTGCAGTGACGTTGTTTTGCGTGGCCTGTGGGGAAGCTATGGTGACCGTGGATCCGTTGTTATAATCCCTGGCTGAACTTGACGAAAGGCTCCGTTGGAACGGTGGAGGTGATAGCATCGTAAAAGGCGCGGTCTCAGACACTGCCGACGTCGCAAAGTTGTCATCGTCTTCATTCTCTTCGGCAATTTCGTCTGGTATGTACAATCGTGACGGCTCCGCAACAGGGGCAGTCCGAGGTAGGTCGTCTGATAGAAATCTCTCGAGGGTCTCTAGAGATATATCATGAGATCGGACGCTTCCCGGCGTGATGCTTCTAGGCTCGTCGAGATGTCTGACTTCCCCATCATAGTGACTTTCAACCTCGGTTTCACTACCGGCGTCGCTGTCCAGTTGATATCCCTTCTTACGTGCGAAGAACCGCCGAGCAGCACCCTTCCAACTAGGTGCAGGCGAGAGGGAGCGGGCCGACCGCTTGTGGACAAACGACATTGCTGGCGAAGATCCAAGACGAAGGTCGGGAAGGCTGGGCACCGGGGGAGCCGGCCGTGGGGTCATAAACCTATCCTTTGGATTCATCGTCTTGAAGTCAGTAGTCCGTAGAGAATTCATCGAAGCACTTCGAATTCTCGACAGAGAATGCTCCCGAGGAACATCGACGGTATTGACAGTTTGGCCAGGAAGATATGGACAGGCGTTAGTGGTGGGCATGGAAGGATCATATGTCTCCGTCGAACCATCCAGCTCATACTTGAAGTACTGTTAGCGAGGGATGGAATGTTTAGGACTCATAATTGTAGACTCACATAATAGTAATATGTGTGACCCATCTTTAGCCCTCCATTACGTTTATGGATCTTGACTTGGTCGCCGTCACATACAATATTGTTGAATGTATGGCAGCCTCGCCACTGGTTTCGGTCTCGTCGAATATCGCGTTCCATATTGTGGTATTTTGTAAAATTATCCCACGACCCAAGTAGCCGGACTGATGAGACAGAAGGATGAGTTTGACTACGATATGGTAAGCTTGCATGTTAGATCGAGTTCCACCATGGTTCTATATAGGGCGAGTAGTGAATAATAAGTAGCAGAAGACATGTATGTAAGCTGATCATTGTTATCTGCCACTTGGACAGGCATTGGAACTAGCTTCTAGGCAGGCATCGAGTGATGAGCAGGGGTCTCACTCGGGGTACCTTTGGGGACAGGGTATGGGTGTAAGCGGGCTAAGGTCACTAGACAACATTTGCTTTTGGGGCGTGTCTAACAGGAACGGTGGCTGGCTGTCCTCCTCTTAGGATACGATGCTCGGAAATGGACATGGTCCCCAATTATCGGGCAAACTCCACAACAGGGAACAACAGGGCTGACAGGGTGTGCAAATTCTTAACTACTGTCGTTAAGTAGGCAATATCTGACCTTCGCATGGAACCCCTGTCCGGAGATATCGCGCTGGGTTTGTCAATTTTTGTTTCTTTTTCAAGTCCCAGCGGATCGGGATCTTCTAGAATAATGAATGTTATGAGGCGTTATGTCGTGCCACCTCTAAGTGCCGTTTCTGCTTGAGGAATGATCGAAGTCGGAAAATGCCGAGCGGATATAAATGTCTTAATAATGCGAATATAATAGCGTATGCGAATAATAACAAGGTCGGATTCGAAAGTGAACGGAAGCACCAGGCTAAAACATATAAAAAAAAGAATTGATATTGTAATAGAAAAACTCACAGCATAAAAGTAAAGAGCGTCGTAGTTGGATCCATGGTAAAAATGAGAAAATGGCGTCGTAGGCTTAAAAGGATGAAAATAATTGGAGATATATAGGGGTATATATTGGTTAATCCGCCCACCGATGTTAAATAAGAATATTTACCGCCGGAAAGTTCTTAAGTTAGAACCATAAATTGACTGAAACGGTTGCCAACTTTGGTTGCGATGTTTCGACAGACGCAGGAACGTAGTAATTGTGCAGTGCAACTATTTGTGCTTAGGCAAATTCAATGAATTGGCCAATAGAATTCACAATTTGGACGCACGGAAGCGCCGTAAGTCGAATTGTTTAGCGGCCGGCGCTTAAAAAAAGTACATAGGCTGGTGAGATTGCGAATGTAAGGGTCGTTTAAGGCCGCGTAAGAGACCCCCTCTCTCACACGGTTATGAGAAAGGCCTAGGTTAGTCTAGCAAATTGTAGGAGGCATGTAAAAATCGTATTGCTCGTAAGACGTATGTACCTATGCATTAGTGTAGAAAGCCTTACACTACCCAGAAAGACGAAATGAGGGGGGCTTGGGAAGGCTGAAAGCTAGGTACTCAAGGAGTCACGATGACTTGATGGCTTAGAAGGGGCGTATTTTAGACTTAAGAAACGTGTTAAAGATTGCATTAATGAACCATTGACCGGTCAGGGGAAAAATCGAATGTGATCTTAATATTCCATTCCCATATTCATTCAAGGTTCAGTCCGAGTCGTGTTTGAGAGAGGATGGTCACAGTGAGATAAGAGGTTGAGCATTATTATTACTATCTTATGATTTATGCAGTTCATAGTTGCGTCGGCGAATATTGGCTGGAAGGGAACGAATATATGATAACAATGACGATAACTTGTTAAAGATGATTCAAGCTTGCATGAATTCACTGGGCGGGCGTCTTAGAAAGGAATAGGTATTGAAGGAGCAAGATAAAAGGAAATGACGACAGTCTGATGGGATGACGAGGAAAGCAGATCTTGGCCGGTTTTAGAATATAGAAGGTTTGATTGAGACGAAAGAGGAAAAGGGGGACCTCTGAAACTTAATATCATTGGCTAGATTGATCATACTACCCGCATGCGAACAATGAATTGGATGTCTTTATAAGAGTACCTAATAGTAAAAACGAGCCCGAAACCGTACGACGTACGACGGTAAAGACCAAAGACCAACTTATGTACAATGCCTTTCGTTTCACCCGCTAGTTAATACACACCTACCTGTTATGTAAACAATCCTAGTTTCGGCATCTACAATACTACCTGTGTATCCCGATACTAGCGTATCCTAGCGTAGATAGCGTAGAACACTTTCTATTGTTCTAACCTAACCTAGTGTAAAGGACTCGGCTGGTGGTACGGTGGCTTGCATAATGGGTGCCACAGAATACCTAAGCAACCAGCCAATTGGTACAGGCTAAGCATAGCTGCATTAAACTACATCCATGTAATTTTCTCCAGGTCTCGCAATCCACTCAAGATTCAACCTATCGCAACTGGTTGATGATAGTTCATCAACTACTTCCAGACCATTCCATGTCTCAGAATGGCATAACAATAGCGAATGAGGTTTGTTGCTTCGTCTGCTTGAATATGTTAGCGCCATATTGACTTTTAAACATCTCTTGTCTTTTATCCAATTGGCCTGTACGGAATACGTCCTCATCAACACGATCCATTTACAAGAGCGATATCGTAGCAACGGGATCTCCAGGTCACATTACTCTTCTCGGCAGCATTAAATGCGACTTAACTCGGGATAAACCTAGTACAGTAAAACAATAATTCCATCAACATAAGCATTTAATAAATCAAACATCAAGCTTCGTTGGTCCTTGGAGCGGTGTCACATACCAAGAAAGAAAGAAGAAAGCACATCCACGAGCATACTCGACATACCTTTTTTACCCGAAAAGAAAACAAGGCATCAAAAGGCGACTTGCTGATTTAAACTAACTGCAACATTGAAGATGTCGCCGTCGAAACCCCGTACGTGTCGCACTTTACGCGTAATATCTACATCTTGGCGATAAATGTAAGAATTATGCTGGAATGTATCAGCAGGGCGCATAAAATGAATAATTACGGCGACGCCGTCTTTCGGTACAAGATGCTACGCTGTAGACGACAGATGTGGCTTGCATTGTATGGCTTCCGCCAACAAGCTGAAATCGCGGAATTCTGTCCACGAAAAGCAAAAGTTCTGCGGAATTGGACGACAAGCATTAGGTGATTTCTTGACATTCTTCTTTATAGGTGCGGCTAGCTAGGCTGCTCTATCTTACAAGTGAAACCTCACGATCCGCAATGGCGCATTTCAGCTCGACGTACAAGGCCGGCCGGCTTGCATACACTTGCATTTGAGATGAGCCACTTCGCTAAGTTAGCATCCCAAGTTGCCGGGCCAGCGGCGTGATGATTCGTACAATGTCAACTGGCACATCCTTGTCGACAAAGATTATGGCGCCAACGTTATAGACTTCACGGGTATCACTGTCGGCGATTACCTTAGGTACTCTTGCAGTTTCGATACTACCTACTTACTAGATTACTCCTTACTAGGGCGATGCCATTATCCGAACCATGTCTCGTTTCCATCAATTCCATATTGTTTCGCGACTCTTGGACCACAAGTTTGATCTACGAAGATATTTCTGCTTGGCATAACAGTATGGCTTTAGCCTAGGACCGTTAGTCGAGAGGCGCGCTTTTTATCAAGTATCATGCGGGCCTCATCCATCGTTACCAACTGCTCAAGTTCAGCTTCAACTGTAGCTTATAGTTTGACATAGATCTCTTATAGCTGAAAGATAGTTTTGGTTTTAACTCACTTTATGCTTTGGGCTTCGCGAAAACTCATGAAGGATTATTTATTGCTGAATCAGAGCCTTCCACGCTCTGCCTAGACCTGGACCAAAGCAGTGCTCACAGAACGACATGCTCATGTATTAAGCAGAGATTACTTGCTCGGCCAGAAATTTCGATCTCCAGCTCTGCCCGAAGGGTTCCTCTTGCTGTGCCGGCCTAGCAGCTGAATCGTCCTACTCCAACGACAGATGCTGCTTCAGTGGGTTACACCGTTCATACGTTCACGCGGCCACCCATATATTAACTTACTCATACTGGCACTTCGTAATTCATCCGTTTAGGGCCCTATGTGTGCGTTATTGTAGGTTCTCCTAATACCATTGAGTTACTAATAATAGCTCGTCAGCTAGCGTGTCGAATATACTCCTTTCCCCGACTCTAGGCAGCTTTGATTTTGTAGGTAGAGAATGCATTCGTTCTGAGTTCAGTTAAGACAAACCGCCCGAGAATTTATTGTAAAAGACAAGAGAGTCACAAGCAGTAAGGTCAAGGGATACTAGACCTACTGTCATCCAGCATTCGTATTCCTACCATAATTAAAACCCCTGAAATTTCTGTCGGCATGCCGCAGACACGCGTAACCAATACGTAAAGTACCATCGGCGAAACTCACCAGTTCAAATTTAACATGCCGTATTCTTCGGGTTTTACGTTGCCCCTATTTTCTCTGCTATACGATGTTACGGGCGTCCATATTACCAAGATGAAGTATAATGATACTCCCACCGATAAGGCTCTGCCCCTATTATCCCATGAAAGCCTCATTAAAAGCATTCAGCCAGTTGCATCAATGTAGAGATCCTTGGTTTGCTCATGACAGAACACAGGATTCATAGTATATACAACTCGGATCCCAGAGGTAGAATTCTCACCATAGCAGAATATATATACATGTACCTAATAATCCACTGTGGTTTCTCACCTTAGGTAGGCAATTCTCCTTTAAATCCCTAGGCCATCTGAAGGTGTTGCCAACCTCACCTCTCAATAGAATCCTAAAATAACTGTTGATCTTAGCGATGGACACTAATGGCGTCTCAGTGAGGTATTTCATGGTCGATGTGAACAAGGTCCTTTACTTGGGATTTGCAAATAAGTACCCACCCTTTTCCAGAGCGACAGGACCGTTTGATAGAGGTACAAGGCGTTGTGAAGCCACTTGCCAAGTTGAAGGACGCCTAAGTCATCCCCCTTTCCATCGATACCTTACGGAATAGTACGAGCAGTTCCATTCCAGGAATTCCTCCGCCCCGACACAAGCTGCTCCGATTCGATATTCTTAGTCTTCAACCCCCAGCAAAACTTATAAGCCGAATATTTCTAACGACCAGTCCAACGTATATCTGGCCCAGCCTTTAGCGCAAGTGCGATTTCATGTTACAGGATCCCGTGCCGGTGATGGCATGAGAGGGCCTTGTCAAGCCGGCTAAGACAGGAAAACGTGTTTATTAAAAGGGAGTTTAGAGGCTCATGCTGCGATGGTGGAAGATAAGGAGAGGAATGCTTCCCGAATGATGTACGTGTTGTCGAACATACTACCGCACCACTAAAAGGTAATTTGGTAATAATATTCTTCCTATCACATCATTTGTATCTGACACTTGTTCGATGCAATGTCTGTACCGAAGATCTATCAACATAAGTAGGACCTGATATTTCTTCAGCACTTCAATCTTGCCACCATCACTGGAAGCACCCAAAACTACCTAAGATAAACGAACACATATGTGTTGACCAAAGTATCTTAGACTCTATAACTCCATAACAAACACAAACTTCCGGGCTTCGGTCTGAAGGCCGCGGATGCCCCGCGCGTTGGTCAGCCCCATAACCTAAAAGGAAAATACATGATCAAAAATAGGCAAAGTGTTGCTGAATACAATCCTGGGATAGTTTGAAGGCTGTTTCTTACACCCCCCTCGGACTCGCTTCTCTTGAGCTCAATGTGCTGCTGAAGAGGATGATACTCATCCTGACCGTAGGTCGCATTCAACGTCACATTCTCGGGAACCAATCCGTCTTCTAGTCGAATCCACGTAACTACTTCCTTTGTTAGGGTTTCTTGCCTTAGGAAGATCTGTCTTCCACCACGAGCCAGGTTTCCATAGCCTCCATATCCTGTATGACGACCATAGCATACGTTGACACCATCTCCAGCGGAGGCTTGATTGGCAGTAGTGCTTTTCCACTTGAAGCACCTATAGAAATGAACATTAGCGACCAAATCTTCCCAAGACTGATACAGATTACTCCTACCAGTCATTGTCATGGTCGTGGCCGCTAAAGGTTGCTAACAGCCCATCCGTGTTCGACAGCGCGGTCATGAACGACACGTCGTGGCCAACCTTGCCATCGAACATTCGGCCTTGCCACCAGACCTTTTCCCCGTCGATGCCCGGTTCCCTACTGGCATCAACACCTGGAGATTCCTGGAATTCATATGTGGCAGTGATAGGTATGTGAAAAAAAGCAAGCGACGGGATGGTCTTCTTGTATTGTTGGGTGAGATTTGCACTAGTTTCCTTAAACCAGTCGACAACCTAATCAGTGTTAGCAGGTGCAGTTGGACTGGGAAACGAAGGCGACGTTTACCGAATCATCGACCCAGTCATGTCGCTCGTCTCCTCCTCTACTGTCAAAAAACCATAGGATGGCTTCTGGCACATCCTGATTCCCAGAGGCCGAATATACCGGTAGAAAGTAATTGGAGACTCCCGCCTGAGAATTACCAGGCAACATGTTTTTAGTTAGACTGTTTTTGTAATCCTGTTCTCGTCTTAAAAGGTCGGTAGACTTTGAATAAGCTTGATTATCGTGATTCCCGTATGTCGTTGCCCACGGCAGGCCCAAATCAACAATTGGTGCGACAATCTGATCCAAGTAAAGCGTCGCGTTGTCGGCCTTTGTGTCATAGCCCGATATAAGATCTCCATTGAGCACGACTAACTGTGAATGCTCGCGTTCAAGCACCTTTTTTACAACTTCTGCAGTCCTCGCGTCCTTCATTGGACCGTTTATGCTGTCCTCTTCTGGGGGAATGTTTTTATATTAGAACCCGTACTACTCGACCTTGAAATGGTCGGCTTACCCTCGGCAAAATGGAGATCTGAGAATACGGTAATCTGAAAGGTGCCATCTTGAAGGAATCTCAGTACGTGGTTGTCGCTCGATTGCGATGGAGTATGTGGTGAGCGATGCTTCCAGCTTAGAGGTCGGAAAATCATCTCGAGCATGTCAGGTAGAACCTATCAAATACAGATGACAAAACCCTCGAGTTCTAAGAGGTTTCTAACCAGAAAAATAAAAACGCGCTTTGACCGAGAGGGAAAAAAGAAGAGATGGGAAAAAAAGAAAGATAAATATAAATTTAAAAATAAATGTTAAAATATTATGATTTTTTTTTATAAAGAATATATGATAAAACGGCGATTAAATCAATAATGTATAAAAGCTTAACAAAGTTAAAATTAAAAAATCAAGATTTATATATGTTTTAATTGGTTCAAAAAGTGATGTGGTTCAAAGGGTACAACAAAAGGAACGAGATTTCGAATTTCTGGTTTAAAGTCACCTGAGATAACATTTTCAATGGGTATAACGTATCCTCGTAGCTAGCCATGGGTATAGACGCCGCCGAGTTGGCTAAGACCGTCGGAGCTAGTGGACGTGATGCGTATCGGTACCGGGACCCACGCTTCCGCCATGTCCGGGCTGCGCTGGAGGCAGCAACGGCAACTAGACCTTTGCAGCCGCGCTCGATGAAGCGTCTGCAGGGGGTCTAGAGGCAATTATCCATGTCACTGAGAGACATATCTCTAAGCATGTCGGTGAGATCTTGATGCTGGGAGACGATGAACTAGAATTGGAAGGACACTCTATTGCGAGCTATGGGTTGGATAGGGTTAGTATGATCCATACTGAGATGAGGACATGGCTCTTGATATTCTCTCACGATTGATACAAGAGTCACGATATTGTTTGGCGGTCCGTTATATCTATAACTTCACCCCTTTGTGTGCCTTGCAGCCAAAACGAGGCTTATAGCTAACTTGCCCTTGGATTAGGTTAAACCAACAACATCTTAAAAGGGGTAACAGATTAAAGGGGGCTTGAGGGAGCTCAGGTTATATCACGGGTCTAGATCAATATGATGTCAAGAACTCGATACATAACTGATCAGGTATTAACTGAGACTCAGATAGCAATAAAATTTCATTCGTGTATCATCGTGAAGTGTCTGAGTAGGGTCAAGCCTACCAGCCCCAGGTCATCATTAGTAATAAATGCCTACGGGCAATATGAGAGGGCGGAAAGCGATGCGAAGTCTCGCATTTCTCTCTTCGGATACTTAAAATAGAAAATAGAATAAAACATCATTGCTATCATAATGAAATAATCAGGTTGAACATTTTATACGGTAATAGTGATATGTTGCGATTATGTAGTTTCTGGACGAGGTTAAAACATATGCGTCCTCAAATTGAGATAGATGTGCAAGACAGTTAGATTAATTCAACTAGTACTTATTTTTAGATATTGTGCTATTAGGAAAGAGTATTCCTAGCTGCTGATCTTAAATAGCTTCTATGATTTTAATGGTGGATTGACGACATGTTCGGTGAGGTCTTTACGAGGGTTTATCCCTATTAGTCTCCAAGATGCGAAATTGCCACCGTTATCCCCAGCCACCGCCCAAAACCAGAGTTACCATATACATTCGAGAAAGTTTAGCCCACCCCCGTAATATATTTAATATTACCCTTTTGAGTCAGGGGCTATGTCATCTTCTCAGGAAGTATTGAATAGGAGAGTCCTATTCATATGTCAGCTTAGGGGTTGAGGTCATAGTTTAACCTCAAAGGTAGCCATTAAGCTCCATGTCGCGAACTGGAACCGCATGTTGGCACTGGATCGAATTATGTTCAGAAACAGAGTAGCGACGGTATATTCCTTTTGATCCGTAAGACTGGAGCTGAAGTGATAGAAGCTTTATGCTACCCAGTGCTTTTGTATAAATACCCAAGAACATCCTCCAATTCTAACTCAATGTTCACTATTAAGAAACTAACTTACTCATACTATTATAACTAAGTCAACAATACAGCCGACAAAAATGAAGGCATCGCTGCTTCTTAGCCTTGGCGCTCTAGCGCTCCCAGGAGTCACGGCATCTCCGCTACACGAGATCGAATCGAGAGAAGGCTCCCACTCATTCATGGGCTCCAACTTGTGTAAGTAATACCAAAAATATCCCATTTGGAGCTCCATGTCGAAATGGCCTGTAATCGGCTGCCAGGAGTGTGACGAAAGTTTTCAAACGGAATTAAACACTGACTCTTAGTATTCCAGACTTCCTTCCAGGTCTGTCTGATCGAGACCAAGATCAATACATCAACGACCTTTCCAGCTATGGCGTCAAAGTAGTCCGCGTGTGGGTAAACCAACAAGCTGCGGGCCACTGTGAAAAAGGCAGTAACCTTGCGGTAAATATAGGGCCACTGGAGTCCGAGCTGGGCAAATTCGACGACAAGACGCTGGATGCCGTCGATAAAGTCGTCAACAAGCTAGCCAAGAAGGGTATCAAGTCTATTATTTCGCCCCACGATGCAAACTCGCTTCTCGATGACTATCGAAGGTAAGCATTCGGTCTACTTGGAGCACTCTACTACTCAGGGGTTAGAGCAAGAATACCCGGACTGACGATGAACGGTTGAAAATATACAGGGACGTATACACCAAGTTTGGCAAGTCCGGATTCTATTCTTCGGAGGATGCCATCAAAGCCTACGACAATCGAATCGGCCATATTCTCAACTACAAGGGAGCCCACTCCGGCAAGGTATGGAAGAGCTGGAGCGACGCAATCATGGCATTTGACATCCAGGTAAGTCCTATCTCTTCGAGCCTGCATCTAGCAATGCTCACTGCCGGAAAACATAGAACGAGCCCATGTCGCCAGACCTTTCCGTCTGCAAGAATAACGACCAGAAGAACTGGCTCTGCGGGCGCGCCAAGAAGCTCCGCAATGTCCTGGGCGCCAACAACAAGATCCAAATCGCGACCGGAGGTATCGGCGGTGACATTTCGCACGACTGCACCTTCATCAAGGCTGCCACGAAGTGCCCCGAGATCGACCTAATCGCCATCCATCGGTATGCGGGCAGCCAGTCTAACAACCCCGGTAAGTCCACCCCTTAATTGGCAACACATCTGTCTCTAGAATTAGTTGGTTAATACAAGCAACTAAACGCACCATTAGGTCAATGGTCTGGCGGCGCCAAAAACTGGGTCAAGCAGGCCGGCGGCAAGCTCATCTTCGTCGAGGAATGGGGAGTCAACACTGCCGCCAACAGCGCCAAGAGCGAGCTGCCTGCCCAAGCCAACGACATCAATAAAGTTGGTCTGCCAAACTTGTATTGGCAATTCCTCCCTAAGAAGGCCTGTCCCTACGACCCTAGACAGGATTCCGGCGACCACTTTGGTATCTTCGTCGAGGGCGACGTGGATATTGCTTCGGTCGTGAAGGGCGCTTCTAACGCCAATGCTTTACAGGATTGGTCGAAGGTCATTGGATAGACCAGACTTTTGGATCTCGTATCAACGCTTTGTTGGATTTCCGTGAAGCCTTAGGAGATATTTCTTTATAGATCGTCGAGTGGCCTATCTTGAACCACGCGGATGTACATACTTGTCAGAATTTGTTTCTTGGTCTCTCGTTTAAACACTATTACACACAGTTAGAACTTCTTATGATAGACTTTCCTTTGACCTCATTAAGCAATCTGGATAAGATTGGCACGCCGAATAAGAGAGTTGCTTACCATATGTAGATACCTAGGCTGGGAGGTAAACCCAAACCTGATGCCGAATCCCTATCGTATAGATTAATTCAATGCGGGCGAGAGGACAAAAATGATTGAATGCTGACAACATATTCGACATGTCTGCGCTTTCATTTGTACATAACCAGGCCAGACCCCGAGGATTCGTAGATATCACAAGTCAATGATAATGTACATTCTACTTCTTTATTCCTTGAGTCCCCAGAAACAAGTAACGAATTACTTGCTACATAGCCTTCAACCTGATATTCGTCGTCACTACGTCATAAACCTCAGTAACTTATCATGCCGCTATTAAAACAATCGCTTGTTACACCTCGTCGCCAGCCACGCTTTCGTACCCGCCTCTCCTCCGCCCGCTTGAAACCGCGCCGCCTAGCCCTAGGTTCATTGCAGCTGGGCTCTCGTAAATTTCTGTGTAGTTAATACTCTCGCCGTTTAACACCGCATCACCCGTCTCTCTGCGCCCGAATATAGGTGCCGGGTCGCACCAGAAGTCGCGACAGTTCTGTACCAAGCCCTTGTTATAGGGGTTACGCTTCTTCCGCGTTGTCTTCCCGGTAGCAGCGCCCCGACCTGTTGCCGTCTCGATGAACGTGTCGACACCGAGGAGCCTACCCCACTGCTTTAGGAAACTCTTGTGCTTATGCGCATGCGCACCTTTACCGGTTCCTAGCGGGTCGGCAGCCGCGGACGGGGGAACTGCAGCATCGGGATGGTTCGGGTCGAGGGGCGCTCCGGTGCTCGTGAAGGCCGAGACCAGCGATGACGCCGAGCCGTCTTGGACACCGTACATATTTTCGTATGTGGTCATAGCACGTGCGACCTGGACAAATTGGACGAAAATAAGCATGCCCACCCACGTAAGCTGCAGCGTCGTCCACATGCCGAGCAGTACTGTATACGGATCGCCGTTGACAACCGCACATATAGATTCCGCCAAGATGAAGCATTCTCCTTTAGAGGCAGATTTGGGGAGCTCGGAAAGGTAATAATATAGCAACCAGTCGATGGAAGCGATACCGAAGACGAGGTTGACGAGGTAGAGGAAGAAGTGGCGGTGATTATTAACGCCGACGCAGTTATTTACCCAGGGGCAGTGACTATATCGTGTGAGCTGGCGCCAATGCGTATTATGTAGACTTTTGAATATGGTACTTACTGGTCATGCTTCGCAACACACCGCTGACATCGCCTGCAGTGTTTACTCCTCAGAGGAGTCCGAATCATGCATGTGACGCAAAAGTTAGATTCGTCGAATTTCCACAAACTTAACAACTCGTCGATTACGGCTTTCTGTTCCGCGATCCCGTTGAGCTTAGGAACGTATCCGGGGTCAAAGACCATACACGCAGCATAAAAATAACCCGTCAGGCTGTAGAAGAAGAGAAATGTGAAGTTGAGGAGCGGATGTTGCGCAAATGTCGCTGAATCTGGTTAACTTGCCGTGTTGAATATCGGGTTGCTGAAAAATTAAGAAACTCACCAGGGAATATCGTCAAAATCCACCTTACGCCTACCAAAAATAAAGATGCCGCGAAGATTCCAGCTAGCCAAGGCTGAGGTCTATTAGTGATGTACCATACTCATTGGGCCGAGAATACCTACCGTCTTATGTAGATGTCGCATATCTGGGGGGGCATACTCGAGAATCTGATTCGTAGTCCACTGAAAGCCGAACCCTATCAAGAGCGCGATTGGTATAGACAGCAATATAGGCAAGTGAGCCATGACCACCAGCTCGGTAAACAGCAGCGGGACGGGCAAGAGAAACAAGGATTTGTTCATAAACCCGCGCTTATCCTTGAGGAAGAAAGACGATCCAGGCCACCAGGGGGTTACGACATGCCCGTCTTCGTCATAACCACATTCTTTCAAGGCTCTATGCCAGGCGTTGACGGTATTGAGATCCCTCGCTGTTATCGCGGGAGTCTTTCCCGTGCTCGTCTTCGCGAAGCGGTCCGAGCCGTATTCTAGAAGCTTAAGTATACATAGCGGTGAACCTTTGACCAGACCCCAATGCAATGCCGTGAAGCCTTGTTCGTCAGTCGCATGCACGCTCGCGCCCCATCGCAGGAAGAGGTCTACGCATTGCGGAAAGCCCTTGTACGCAGCCCACATGAGACACGTATGCCCATAAGAATCGGCTACGTCGACAGGAATGCCTTGGTGTAGCAATAATACTACCAACAAGACGTTTCCGCTAAACGTCGAGATATGAAGAGTATTGTAACCTTGGGCGTCGGTAATGAGAGGATCGGCGCCGTGTTGAAGGAGAAGGTTGACGGTGTAGTAGTTTGATCGTTGGGCAGCCCACTGCAATGGCGTTGCGATGCTCTCGCCTCCTTTCTTATTTATGTCGGCGCCTTTCTCGATGAGGAATTTGCACATCGCATACTGGTTGTTAATAGCTGCCCACTACGAGGGATCGTTAGTAAAGTAGCGCAGGAAGGGAGACGCGTGGACCAGCGCATACGTGCAGCGGCGTGATGCCTTCGTCGTCCGTATAAGTCGCGTCAAAATCCGAGGACCCAAAAAGCTTTTCCATAGCTACAATATCTCCTACTCTAGCAATCTGCATTATATCCGGTTCGGACGGGGACGGATCTCCACTAGGAAGGTTACCCATCTCCATCTCTTGCGAGTTAAGCTTCGGAGCGGCGGCAGGGCCTTTCGAAGACGGCTGTATCGGAGCGCCGACGGAATTGGCATTTAATAATGCGTCTTGGGCCATCGTGCGTGGCTGGCTAATCCTTCGGAGTTGACGAGGACGGTCGGTTTGCTAGATTCGCAGGTCTTCCGAGATGTTGATTAACAAAGAACCTGAAAGAAGAAGAAGAAGAAAAAGAAAGAAAAACGGTCTAGTTGAATCGAAGTATCGCGAGAGATGGCTAAGAAGAAAGAATTGGCTGAGAAGAAGAGTTAGGCACTTGTATGGATTTTATACAATTCAAACAGAATAGAAGTTACTCGGATAATAAAGGTTCCTTACAAATTTGATGCCCAATTCAAAAAGACAACATCATCATCATCATTAGTCTTTAGTCTTAGACGAGGATATTTACCTAAGATACTTCATTAATGTATTGGGTAGGTATGTAGGTAGGTAAGGTAATGAATGATCTTGTTGGTTGCCTCGAATTATTATCATATATCAGATCAGGTCAGCAATCCGCGTCAACTTGCTAACACTGCTACACTGCTACATAAAAACACCCGTGACATTTGGTGGTGCCGCCTTGCCGTTCCAGCCGTCGTCAGTGCTAAGCCACTTTCTCTTTATTTCTCTCTAGCCACCATATTTAATTGGCTGACACTGGCTGATGATAGGTACATGTACCTACCCCGGCTTAGCCAAGTACATATGTACGTACCTCTCCCGATGGGACGGTACATGCGTTAAGCTAAAGGTTCCCACTAAGACTTGGCATCGAATGATGACACTGTAACCCAACGAAGTTAATCGTATTGTACATACCGCAGGTACGATGCCCGACTTTTGTATGACCTGGCAACTTTAAACTTTACTTAGGAGCTGCTCTTCTTTTAAATAACAGCTTCTCTTCCCTTCGTCCTTTTTTCCTTTTCGCTGCCATTGCAACAACATTGCAGCACCGCGGCGAAAATGGAGGCTCTCAAGCAACTCCTCGAGTACATCCTCACGCCCTCAACCGAAATCTTTATCGTCGGCGCCCTCATCGTCTTCCTCCTACCGACTATCGTACACTTCTACATCGTCCAAACCACGCCCTATACTTCTCTTCCGTCAATCCTGCTCGCAGGACCTCCCGCCGGTGGCAAGACCTCTCTCCTCACCCTCCTCGAGCGCGGCGACTCCGCTGCCGCAACGCACACCTCGCAGGTTCCCCAGTCCGTCGAGCTGACTGTCTCCGACGATCACGGCGCTACTACCTTTCGAGAAGCTGCACGCCTCGATGCCCCAGGCTCTCACCGCAAGTTTCTACTCGTCGACACCCCGGGGCATGGAAAGCTGCGAAACCAGCATGCCATGACCCATATCGCCTCGAATACCCTGCGCGGCATCATATATGTGCTGGACGCCGCTAGTCTGGATGATGGCTTGGCAGACGCCGCATCCTTCTTGTACGACGTGCTCCTCGCACTCCAGAAACGCACGGGCGCCGGGAAGACTTCCAAAGCGCCTACCGCGATCCATGTTCTTATCGCTGCGAACAAGTTGGACCTATTCACTGCTTTGCCCGCCTCTCTTGTCAAGAGCAACCTCGAGGCCGAACTTGGCCGGATAAGACAGTCTCGAAGCAAAGGGCTGCTGGATTCGGGGGTTGGCGTGGATGAGGTCGGCTCTGAGGAACAGGACGATTGGCTGGGCCAGTACGGCTCCGAGAAGTTTTCGTTCGGTCAGATGAGGGAGTTCGATATCGAAGTGGAAGTTATCGGCGGGAGCGTCCTTGACGGCAAAGTAGACAAGTGGTGGGATTGGATATCGCAAAGAATCTAAACCTCACTCTAATATATAATAATTTTGGGCTCGGTGGGTGCAGCAACATTGCTGGTTTCTAGCAGTTCGCTTGACCACGCCTTTTCCCCAAGTTCTCTTAATGTATATCTTATAGATTCCACCGAGGACCTGGCATTCATATCGTCTTGAGTTTTCACATGAGAGGTTATCTCTCATTAGTCGAACTTGCGGCTATACAAGATGAACTTTGTATATCGTCGTCATTGGCTTAGGTACTTATTAAACCCTCGACAGCAGAGTCTGCATCTATGATTTACTACATGTTGATGCTAAATATCAAAGTATCATACAGTATCGCAATATCGCGAATTATCGTGTGAATATGACTTAAGTACCGTAATACGTAATCTCATTACGACAGCGTATTCTACAAACGATGTCTATGTGAATAACTCAAGCGAATAACCGATTCCGTCTGTAGACGTTGAGCCCACCATGTATAACCCACCCAAGTCTAGATTATTGAGTTGGTCGATCTAAGTTCCAGATGGAATTCCACCTTAGCGCCATGCAATGACTTGTTTTCAGTCACTTAGTAGCGGACAACAAAAAGCACGCCCGTAAGATAAACCCAACCTCAATCAAGCTTTAACCTGCTTGACCATCCAGGTCAGCAAGTCAACCTTGGTGACCACAGCGACGGGCTTGCTAAGCGCTTTTGCTTTTCCTTGGATAGGCTCGATGACAACGGCAGCGCTGTTCCACTCGAAGAACCTACTAAGTTCCGTGATGGGCGTGTCAAGCGTGATCTCGACAAACTTTCGGCGCTTGCCTCCCTTTCCTTCTCTAGGGTCGGTAACCACCTCGTCTATTTTGCTAAAATCAAACATGACATCCTTAACCGGGCTTTGCCCACTAGCTCGTCCGCGCGATACGTAGCTGAGGAGATTGCCGAGGGTGACGAGACCCACGAGCTTACCTCCCGCGCTGGCAAGAACCGGAAGTTGATCGTAGCCCTTGTCACGCATAGTCTCGATAGCCTCGGCGCACGGGCTGGTGGCAAGGACTGAGAGGACCGGTTTCAGTCTCAGTGAGCGAACTGTTGCTCCAGAGTAAGGGCCCTCGGGCTTCTTCTCCAAATCGATATTAGCCACTGCTTCCTTTGCCGCCGAGTCGGCAGGCGGCAGAAGATCATTAGCTGCCAGCCAGTCGTCATCCGCAAACTTTGTCAGATAGCTTCGGATGCTATCTGGTAGAATGACAACGACAACATCATTCTTACCCAGCCCGAGATCCTTGACTGCTTTCAACGCAGCACTCAGAGCACTTCCAGAGCTTCCGCCAACAAGCAGCCCCTCCTCAGAAATCAGCCGTCGTGCAAGCTTAAATGACTCTTTGTCGTCTGTCTTGTACCACTTGTCAACTTTTTCTCGATCGAGCACATCAGGTATGAAGTCGTAGCCAATTCCTTCAACTTTATACGGCTCGTCGCGGTGCTCGTTATTGAGCACCTCAGGCAAAGCCAATATACTCCCTTGAGGATCGGCAGCCACGACTTTGATATCCTTGTTATGTTTCTTCAGCCCCTTTGCCAAGCCCGTAATGGTGCCACCTGTTCCGGCACCAGCTACGATACATGTGATCTTGCCGCCGGTTTGTTCCCAGATCTCCTCGGCCGTGCCAAATTCGTGGGCGAGCGGGTTGTTCTCATTTGAGTATTGGTCCAATATGTGCGCGTTGGGGATTTCTTTAACCAACCTCTTCGCCACACCAATATGACTCTCGGGACTATCCCACGCTGCCTGGGTCGGTGTGCGGATGATGGTTGCGCCTAGGGCTTTCAACACAGAGACCTTTTCGGCAGACATCTTTTCAGGAAGAGTAATAATAGTCTTATATCCCTTGATCGCGCCGACCAGTGCTAGACCAATACCGGTGTTTCCACTGGTGGGCTCGATTAGCGTATCGCCAGGCTTGATGCGGCCGCTTCGCTCAGCCTCTTCGATCATCCGCAAGGCAATGCGGTCCTTGACGGAACCGCCAGCGTTGAAGAGTTCTACTTTGGCATATACTTCGCTCTCGATGCCAAAAGACTGCGGGATCTTGTTCAGGCGTACTAAAGGCGTGTTGCCGATTAATTCGGTCGCGGATATGACTGTCGCGGCATGCGGCGGGTTATGAGATACTGTGCCATTCGTAGTAGCCATGACGGGCAATATTTTGGAAGGGTAGATATTAGTTATTAGCTAGAATTAGAGGGCAGAGATGACCTCTTGGAGGAGTATGAAAAACAAAATATAATATAAATATAATATCTGTTGGGCGAAAGAAAGAGGGATAGCAAAGTATTAACCTGGTAGATTAGATAACTACCCACCTACCTAACCTAGAAGATTTTAAAGTTTTGTTTAGGTCACACGGAATCTCGCCATTGCATTCGGCATGAGGCGAGAATTTGCGAATCCACCCCACCAGCCCACTAACCAGCTCACTACCTACCTAGGTAGGTACAATACCTAAGTACATACCCACTACCCACTACTCACTAAACAAGCCGACAATATGCGCGCTTCAGGAATAGAGTTGGACCTAGGCTAGCCTTGATCTACTATCCACTACCTATTCTTCCAATTTTAATTTCGACCTACTCTCGAAATTATCACATTGGCCTCTATCTCAGAGGGACATGTATCACGAAGGGGTTATAGTGACGAAGTGAATAAAGTACACTATGAGGACAGACGTCATGTATGAGAAGGCATAAAATAAATCCTTTAGGCTAGCTCCGGAGACCCTTATGGTATAAACATAGAGTGAATAAATGTGTCAAAGTTGACATAATGAGTTGTTAACGAGCGCGAAGCAAAATTTACTATATCGGCTAGCCTTGCCCTCGCTTATACAATGTTACAGTGTACCTAGTTAAATATGGCGTGATAACTCTTCCTTTATAACGTTCTATGAACCTACAGCTCTCTTGTCTAATTCCACACATTATTATTCTCAGGATATGAAAACATCAAAGTGCAATATAGAAATATCCGTTATTCAACATATACCATTCAAAATCATGTTGCTACGAGCGGCTATAAAAGCAAAGGTACCTAAGATATCACGGCTAACATAGGAGGTATGTAATCGGGGCAGAGCAATGCTAGCTATTATAAATGACTACCAATGCCTACAATGAAATTCAATATTCTAGATACTTTAGGTACCTAGGTAAATATTTTCACTTCTTGGCCTCAATATACTATGCCTCAATATACTATATTTTCATCGCTAATTATTTTCCCACCCGCAAAGCATACCTCGAACTCACTTGTTACGCTCTAGTATGTATCTGTGCCCTTGCTTCTCTTTCTCCCTATTTCTTTATATCGCTAACATAGGGACATAGCACTTAGAGAACATTGTTTCTTTATACCTTCATAATTACATTAACAATGCCAATTCTCTTTAAATATTCTAATTTTAGGGTACACTAGGTTAGTAACCTCCATTGTCTATTTTCAGCCGATAGAACCATGAAGAACACCCAGGAGTATTTATTACCCCGTGCAAGTACTCATAAACCCCAAATCAGTTTTATCTGCAATAATGGATAACGAATTACAAGGCGAGCGTGATCATCAAGATCGGGAACATCAAGCCGAAGAATCGGAGCTGGACTTCGACATTGAGGATTTTTTACTTGAAGAGGATCAGGGCGTAGATTGGGAGTCATGGTGGCAGATCATCGTACATCGAAACGGAGGTGTCCAAGAAGCCGAGCCCCCTGAATACCCAGACGGGGCCTGGAGTTTAGACGACAAGGAGGCCCCTTTCCCCTTTAACCTTAACGGAACATGGCACTGTGCCGCGCTGTTAATGCTGATAATTCTCGTACACTTCGAGTTGGATACGGAATGGCTGCTCCAACGCGGGTATAGGTGCTACCTCCTACGCATATTCTTCAGAATAATTCTCACGGTAGCTATCTCTTTCTTCAGCACGTTAGTCTTCGAAGTCATCGGCAATATACTCGACCTGGCGAGGGAAGCCATAATCGACAGGATTTCACTTCAGGTAAAAGCTTTCTTTGTGGAGCGCCTAGGTTGGGGACCTGTTGACAGCGAGGGACGCGCCGACTGGGCAAATGGCGTTCCATTCTACCACGATACAGCGTATTTTCACCAGCCTATTATTGAGATGGTCAGTGGCATTGCTATATTGGCTTTCCACTATGTAATTGCGGTGAAGCTATCAGTTATTCGACTAGTGGCGGGCTCTTGGATTATTTGGTTAGCGGAATTGGTATCAGCAGACCTAACTAAGTTTATTGCGAGCTTACCTTCTTATTTCGCTTTGCCTAGGCCCGAGATAAGTGATCCATTCGACGCGAGGACTTTGCTCTGGGAGCACGGAGTCCCGTGGTTTCTACAGGTGTGGACAGCGGCATTCTTGTACTTGTCCGTCTTCCTATTCATGTCGAGAGCGGAAAAACCAATCATCCTAGGACTAGGTGGCCAAGATCCCTTTTCTAAACTTGTTTTTCAGCTTCTTCGGGCGACTGCTATGCACCTGCTAGCATACACGGCTTACCAAATTACCTGTAGTTGCGTAATCGCCGCTCAAGCACTTCTATTCCAGTATAACATGTACGATTTGTACGATTCCCTACTTGGTCACATATTTACGAAGAGGAGTAACATAGAGCTATCATTGGGAGCTGGCGTATGGATTATGGTTGCGCACTGGCTGGTTAAGAGCGCTTGTAGATGGTTCGTGGTTGTCTGTTGGCCGTTGTGGATTTCATACATCGCATGGCTATCAATCAAGACGGAGGAATCAACTTGGCAGAACTGGATTGTATATGGATCACTGCTCGACAATGATATGGATGTACTTGATCCGGACAAGAGAGTTACTGCGAGGGCAATAATGACCACCCTGTTTGGCTTGAAGAGCTCATGGCCAGCTAGAATGAGACTAAGTACGGGCGATGATGTAGACTAGCTATATTTTACGTGCTAGTATAATATGGTTAATAGAGGTATTATTGGGTAGTTATCGGGTAGTTACGAGATGAGTATTTATTTTAGGTCAAGTTCTTGATTTATTAGAAGCATAGGAGGTCATTTATCACATATTACGTAGGAAACTTAGTATCATTTGCTCCACGTTGTCTGCTGCCTCAGGCTGTATTGTTTACCCACGTATGTTTCCTTTCTCTTGCCGCCTAGGTATCCTAAGTGCTTGGTTAACAGATCGTAGTTACCCATGACTTTAGTATGGCCATAAGTATTTCGCTGTTGTTAAGTTATATATTACTTAATCTCATAGATTCGGGGGAAAATATCCTGAGTTGACCGTTATGCCTCTTATTCGCGCAGCGATGCTTTCTACCTAATAATTTGAAGTTTCCTATCTAACTGATGTTTCTATTCTTATTAAACTTATGAGATTTACGAAAGGCAGTAGGGATATTAGCTAGCAAAATGATATCTTGCTATATTTGGCTCACGGACAGATATGTCCACTGCCCAGCTCCAGATATTTCAGCCCTATCATAAAGACACCAAGTAGAGCCGCTAGCAGAACCAGATCTTCCACCCACATACACCATCTATCAATTTCCTCAAGTTGTGACATCCGATCGTCTAGTTGTACCATCGCTAATGCCTTAGATGCTCCCTCTTATTCTCTTCGCGCGGCGACTTTAGACCCATCATTTAAGAGCGATTGGCGGCGTACTTTGTTTTTGGTAGCGGTGGACCCGGACTGGATGCATTTGTTACTTCATGATCTCGAAAATTGACATCATTGGTCTGGGCTTTTGAGCCCCTGGCTTTAGTCCCGTCCATCAGAGAGGCCTCTGGGCACGGTTTATCCCCGGAGCTCAAAACCCGGGCCCCTTTTTAGCGTTGATCGGCCTGGTTTGGGCTCAAGGGGATAAGCCGCTCGCCTCATTTTCCTCGACGCGGGCGAATCAAGCCAACTCTCGTTTCTACCGGCTCACTAGTCACGCCCTCAGCTACAATTCTATATTGATTCATCTTATGGAAAATTAGGATCTAGTTCAAACACGATGACGTCACCTTCAGGTGTAAAAAGGCCGCTCAAAGTGTCCAGCGGCAATCCTCAGGCACAGAACGCGCCGGCAAAACGCGTCAGGCACAAGAGCTCAAGCAAAACGAGCACGGCGGTCTGGGATGTGACTGGCCGCTACACCCTTTGCTGTGCAAACAAGTACCAGCCCGTGGATGCTAACGACTACGTTCTAGATATGCGTTATACGCATACTAGCTCCCATACGTGTCAGCTATATGCCTTCTTTAATTTCCCAAATCTGAATCTTACTGGTAGAATGCGATTATGCCCGAAGAACGCAATCGCGTCAAGTTCTAACGGCAAACTATTTCTCTCCAATTTTGAGGCAGCATGTGAATTGGCTGAGGATGTGAGACCAGGCCCGAAATCAAAAGAGTGGTTGATGAGGGTATGTACCTAATCTCCAGGGCTCTCTTTGTCTTGGCCTATTTCGGCTGCCAGAATTACTAATAGTGCCTGTTTTGGGATAACTTCATTTGGGCCTTTCCCTTCATTATGAGGCCTATGACTAATATCTTGGACAGTGGCGCGGCGAGGAAGACGGCTTTAGGTTAGGCGGGGAGACTCGAGCACAAGGCCAATTCCTGTTCGAAGAGGAAAATGGCCCCAAGATACGCATCAAGTTCGCCATGGTGCACAAGGGCAAGCATTTAATCCTAGAGGGGACGCAGCAAGATACGAGTCCCGAGAGTGATGAGGATAAAGTTGCTGCCGAAGACCCGACGGCGCAAACTGATGCGTCCCGGATGCTAGAGGATTGGAAGCAGCTCTACGAGCCTTTGTGGGAGCAGAAGTCCCCTTCGGATACTGAGGAAGACGAGCGAGAGTTGTTGGCGCTGCAAGATGCTGGCGCACCCCTGCCCAAACCTCACAACAAATGGGAAAATCCTCGTACGGGAAGGGTCATTTCGACGAAGAACAAACCTGGTCCGATCCCCGGATTTATAGTCAACGCGGCTGCGACGTCACGCTATCTTGAAGAGCTCCCCGATTGGGCTTGGAATGTCATGGGAAAGTATGAGATCAGCACCATCGGACTAACTAAGGCTTTGGGCGTGTCCGAAGGCAAGCCTCTGGCTATGACCATGACGGTCCAGATGGATAATAATGCGAAGCACCAAAAAGCCGGGCGACAGCTCTGGGCTACGATCGAAGTTGGTGATTCACTTGCTCTCGCACGTTTTCGACCGAGTCCTACGCCTAATGGTTTATTAGAAGACTCCTTGGAAGTCTTCGAGAAAGCTTGCGTCCTGAAGCCGGGGGTATGGGTTGGCCCCAAGCCGCAAGGAACTCAAAACTGGGAGATGCGTTGGAGGGGGTTCTCGGACGCTAGCTTGCAGACGATGGCAGAGGATGCTATAGGGTCGGAAGTTATATTCACCAAAGATGACCAGGGGAAACTAATATTTAGAGGCAAGATGATAGTTAAAGACGAGAGCTTTCTCGTGGTGGGAACCTGTGTTGCGCCTACGGAAGAGAGGCGCCCCAGCGCTCCTACAGTGAACACCGAATGGGCAAAGTATCTCAAGGGGAAACCTGCTATAAAAATACGGAGGCATCCGGAACATATCATTGTCCTAGATAAATACTGTCAATCCACGCTAATATGACCAGCTTCGTGCTGGCGACTTAATATAAGTTAACTACGCTTATGATCACTTATACCATCGGTAAGTACCTTTATATTCTTATATATCCATCTACTGTCTCGAAAAGGCTACATCTAGTCAAGTATTAGATTAAGTTTCACTTCTTTAGAGATCTAAAGGCATATCCTATGCATATATAATCCTGGGGAGAAGAAGTTTAAATATCAGCTTACACTAATACTAATATCATCTCAATTTAATTAGTCGAGTCATAAAAAGCATCCGGCATTTTCGTACCTATAATTAGGTACTTGGTAGGTATTCACCTGTAACTATCGGATGTATAGATGAACAATAATGAAACGCTGATCACATAGTCTTCGTACAAGAGGTCCAGCTCAAGACTCCAATTACAATCATCAAAATAAAGACCATCTAGAATACGGGCGACAGACCGCCACGGTGTCATTATAGTCCGTTAATTAGCATTGTCGAATGCACAAAGAAGAAGAATGCATGTTGATTCTGCCTTGCCAAGGCGCCTCTACAGTTGAGCGTAGCTTTAGACAGAATTAGCGCAACGGCTCGCTTGAGGAAACGCTGCGAGTGGTTGGCTGGGCCAAGTCGGTTCTCAATCGGGAATCGGCTGAACAATAGTCTGTTACGTGTACGGGAAGCGATGCGGGCGAGACCAATCAGATGCGAGTCATCGACTTGGTGCGGCTGAAAGGACCCTACAGCTGCTAGGACAGGCACCTGACGGTGAGGTCTTTGCGACTCCTCGCGAGAACGACCTTGGTTCCTAGTTCCTTGGCTGAAGCCCGAGACTAAGTAGTATTTAGGCACAGATGCGGGCTGTGGGTGACCAAAAGACCCCTTGTATATGTCAAGGCTGATCTGGGCCAATGCGGGAGGGAGAGGGGAGTGGAGGGGAACCGTCTATAAAACTACCGGGCTTGCGCTCCCTCCCGAGAGGACAGTGCTGATGTTTCTCCAGAAGATCTGGTAGGCCTTGTAACTCCTGGGCCGAACAGTCCATCGCACGGCTTAGTATCCAACATCTCGAAAGCGACAATCCTCGAATAGGAGAGCCGAGGTCGACCAGAGAAACCGCTGCATAGTTACACGACAAATAACAGAATAATAGTCGAGATTTGGAGTAATCATCCAAATGAACGCAGCAGACGCAAATAAGAGAGGGGAGGTTATCATCCCAACCCCGACATGGTTCATAGCGCTTCGAGTCCTCCAAATCGTCTTAGCCCTCATCGCGGTCGCCTTGACGGGTTGGTGGATCCACGGGTTATACTATGACGAGCTCGGCTTTGTTATTGTCTGCGTAGGTTTCGACCTTTTATTTCCAAGACTTCCCCCTCCTTATATTCCTTTCCTTCTCGTGTTCTCGTCCTCGTCCTCTATCTCCATTCTTCCCAAGCGGATAGGTTCATAACTAATACTATCCTCTCAACGAACAGGGCTTATTCACCTGGATCATCGCCGTGTACGCCCTCTTGACCGAGAAGGTAGCGTCTTGCCGGCGCGCTTACAATACGTGGGCGGTCCTCGTGCTCGATGGGCTTATGATCGTGTTTTGGCTAGCAGCCATGGGTGCTACCGCGAACCGGCGGAGCAAATTCACCGTGCCCGTTAATGCCAGCTGCGTCAGCGACGGTAGTGCGATTAGCAGCGGCCATTGTACGGTATGGAAGCGCGCCGGTGTGGCCACGGATGGGGCTCTAGGCATTCTAAGCGGAATAGCTGGCGTCTGCGCCCTCGTAATGCTATTATTCGTCCCCACGTTCGCTTACGTGTGCCACTATTTCCGTCTTTCGTTTGCCGGCGCTTCAACCAACGACCCCGAGAAAGCCTCTGCTGCAGGCACTGCCGCCGCCGGAGTAAACCATACTGGCGCTGGCGTCCAGGGCGCTACAGAGCTGCAATCAGGAATTCCACCGCAGAACTATGCGGCGAACCAGTCACAACCGCTCTTGCATCAGCAACCTAATCAGCAATGGGCCCAGCAGACAGCATACCCTCCTCAGGCCGGCCAACCGCAGTATCAGCAGGGCCAGGCATATGATCCCTACGCACCGCAGAATGTCGGATATACTGGTACGACAGACGTATACCCTCAGCAAACCGGTCAGCCTGCGCAGCCATACAGCCCTCAGGGCACGCCCGCCCCTTATAACATGCAAGGCACGCCGACTCCGGGGCAGCCATACCAAGTACCTTACCAGCCAAATACGTAACAGTTGATGCTAACAAAACGCTTGCTTCTTAATGGGTGGATTTTATGAGCGATACGGTGTTGTGGCTTTGGTTTCTTATGGTGTATACGAGAATACTCAGATAGCACGTATCTAGCATATGCATGAGCATGATCGATCTGGCATAGATTTAATTTCTAAGGACGGCCTTTTAGCCCTAGAAAATAGGTACTGTACATAAATCCATGCCCATCATCGTTATCATTAACCATCGTAAACGAGCCCAAGATGTGATGTATGGTACTCCTCCGACGCCCTCTTGTAGATCGGGACAGATGTATTCTCATTGCAAGATCATTGAAGCCCAACGGCTAACGACGCTAGGTAAAGGCACCAAGTAGAATTTCTTCGCCTAGATCCCAGACATCTTCTTTCAACATCGGATGTTGGGATTGAGGGCGCATCTTGTGATATATGAGCTAAAGCCAACTACGCTTCCGCCGTGTCTGCCATAGCCTGCGGTAATAGGGCTTGAATCTAGCATGTCGTCGATCCACTTCTGGTAGCGCGGCTCGGCATCCAAAACGCTTCTGGCCATTCCCAGAGGGAATAAATATAGGCAAGCTTGGTCGTCGAGAGTGCCGCATTGCTCATGGTGCCGGCATTGCCAATCAAAAACGCGACAAATTTCAATGGCGGGGTCTCGGATGGAAAACACGGCGCCGGGCTGATTCAACGGCTCGAACGAGATGCTATGTGATAACGCCGGTGATTGTGGCGGCAGAGCTGACGAGGTAGCAGCATGTCGTGCGCATCCTTGTATAATGGATTTCGCCTGTAACGGTCTGACTTTCCATAGGAGAGTCATCAACCACATCAGGGCAGAATTATAGAGCATGATATCATTGGCGTGCGCAGAGCGATCGAACCGCAGGCGACCGAGTTCTTTCGAACTGCCGCTGGATTCCGAGTCTGTGGGAGATGGGGCATTTAATTGCCATTCGTATTTGTCTACCGAGACGTATTGGCCATATTCGTGTTGCCAGTTCCAGCGCCAGCGGAAAAGTTTCTCTAGCTGAACAACAATGCATTCACATAAACTGTTCTGGCAACTCAATCGCTTATCTGAGATGAGAGGAGGGGTCGTAGAGCCGTCCTCTGGACAATAACTCATGCTGTCGAGGTGGGTATTCTGTTCTAGCAAGCCTGGTATGGCGACCAAGATGTCAAGGAGCCGTGACTGCTGGGGCTTTGCATATGGGTCTAATGCGTATGGTATGTCTTGCCAGCGCGGATCTTCGAGGAATATTCTTCGTCTGGAAAATAGCGAGGCAATTAACTATAAGCTGTTAGAGACTCAATTCATGGGAGTCAAATCGAATTGCGTACTAGCGTGGCCCTGGCAGCCTCGAAGGCATTTCTTAGGGGCTGCTGTTGAAAAGCCCTTGGTCCACACAGCATTAATACTTTCTCGATCGCTTTTAGATGGAAGACCGCAGCAGTTCTATCTGTTTGGATTGCCTAGGTAGTATCATTAGACTGGAGGTCTTTAACTTGGGTTTGGCGACGACTTACCGAAACCATCATCAGGACGAGTATAGGTACCACTAGCCTTCGGTTGTCGTAGCCTGCTGCGTTATCTCTGCGAAGCTCCTCTGCTAGGATCCTCAGGCATCTTCCGTATTGGGCCGCTCCCTTGAGCTGGAGTTCTTGTATCCTATTATTTAGACCGAAGCTCAACTGAGAAAGGGCCGTGACGGCATCAAGAGAGAGCCCACCGAGTTTGCCCTCGGATGCTTGCTTGAGCCAAATAGTCCCGTAGGACCTCCACACGAAATTTCCAAATATGTGAGCAGTACACATATCTCTTTCGAAGACATCTGGACTAAGTTCCGGCGGCGGTACGAAACTTACAGGCACCGGCTGTACAATGCCTACGAACTCGGGCATATGCAACTGAGATACAGAAACCGGAGCCAGAGAGGTGTGTCGCCATTGTGTAGCTCTCTGATAGCCTAGGCATTCGAAACCTGCCTTGATGCAGCGGTAGCATTGGGGTTTTGCCTCATCTGTTTTCAGGTTCAACAACACGAAATTATCAGATAGTTAAAACCTATCCGATAGAGAGGATTTTTCCTTACCGCACTTGACTCTCCTCTTACGACACGTATTGCAGCCCTTACTCCTACCAGCTACTCCAACCATGATGTGCTACCGTAGGTATATGTGAGTTACCTATGTGAGTTACCTATGTGAGTTACCTAAGTAAGTTATCTAAGTGAGTTACCTAAGATGATGCAAGGTATGATCAAGTAGGCAGTCTCGCGGGCCAAGGCGGGGAAACGTCTGCGACTTTAGAACGTGCCGGGTTGCACTTTTTGAACCAGACGAATACCATGATATAGAGGCATAGCCGCAAGAGTGAAACATGTGAAATAGGCGTGGTAGTTCATATAAAGTTCCAGGCGTGGCCATTTATTAGAGAAGCGGCTGTGCCCATTTAATCGGGCACATTTCAGGAGATCTCGACAGAGTCGGACCTGAACTCCAATTCCGGTCAGGTAGGGTGAAGGGTGATGACAAAAATAGTCGAGCGAGAATGAGATGAGCCAATAGGTGAGCTGTCAGTGATTAGACCATCCAAACCCATTGCTACATCACGAGTGCGCTAGATCTGCAGCAAAAGGGTTGCATACGACGCTACATATGTACGTACCCCTGCCCCCGGTGCTGGATACATGTATGTATATAGTTGTGATACCGATACCGTTGGCCAGTCTATCGAATGAGGGCCGGCTTACTATTAACTCAGTCTTTGATACTGTATGATGGGCAACGTACCTAGTTTGGACTTTTCAAGGAGTAGTCAGTTATATCAGGCCGCCGACGATATTTTACTTACATACGTACCTATGTAAGGTAGGTAGGTCAGTGAGTTGGGTCTTTGTTCTGTTCCGAAAGAGGTATCCAAAGAGCAACAAGTGCCTATAGTTGTACCTATAGTTTAATGTAAAGAAGATTTCTATTTTTTATAGCATAATAATAGACACCCGCCTCAGGTTTCTGTCAAGGCCGGATAAGTCGAAAATACTTTTCTGTAAGGGATTCTTTGGGTAGCACAAGCCGTAATTTGACGCGCATCGCTGATTTTTCCCTCCCAGGGATGAGTGCACCTGAGGTATAAGTCGAAGGATAAGAATACCTTGGAAACTCTCTGCATGTAGGGCACCTAATGGAACTTTTGTAAATGTTAAACCAATCATATAAGGATAGGTTAAGATCATATATGTACCTAGGTAGGTTAAATATGTAGCGCATAGGGCTGGACGTTTCGGCCCCTGATCCACTACCTCGTGGTGTTCCCATTTAGCATTTACACTAGACTACTACCTACATGTACCTAAGGTTAAGTAGCCTTAGGTAACCTTAGGTATCTGTTAGTACCTAAGTATATAACCTTTCTAGGATGTAGTCCAGGTCCACCCCCACAATGATTATGCCGGTCTCCGACAAGAACTGCTATAGGTAATACATGCAAGCAGACAAGATACATGTACCTTACCTTGTACATTATGTACATGTATGTTGTAGGTCAGCATAAAGTTGGCATAACCTTGCGTACATACCTAACCTAGGTATGTACCTAATGCATCCTGCTGCAGCGTTTCTCTCTAGTTCTGTACTTCGTACGACTATGTACAACGCTGAAAGACCGCGTGATTCCTCACTTACCACCAAAACTTTCAGCTGAACTATTCTGTACGACACTATAATATATATTTCAGGGGCAACTTCCATCTGCTGTAACCCTCGGGGGATGTTCGAGATGCAGATGGTGGCTTATGTGTTACTTGGTAATCCTCCGAAGGATTCTTGATCGTTGACAGCTCGTTCTCTTACATAGGTATGGTTGCGATCGTCGATGGAACACGCCGCTTAAAATCGGGTTCCCGTCTACCCCCAAAGGACAATGAGGATAGCGAGGATAGCGAGGATGACAACATAGCCGATGGCAACATAGCCGACGACAACATAGCCCAAACAGCGCTGCTACTGTAGGGCTACGTAAAGACATCCATAACCCATAACCCATAACTACCTACATAGGTAATAGAACTGACAAGATAAATAATAAAACTCACAATCTTATTATCGTATTTATTATATGCGTTTGGACCGCTTGATGATTCATCGATTGCCGTGTCGTCCAATCGTCTTCATCGTCTTAACTGATCGCCGTCGAGCCAAGCTACCTACCAAGCCTTTATTTTTTTCCAAGGCCCTGGATACGAGATGGAGAAGGAAAAGACGCGTTGGTTCGAATCAGCTCAGCCCACTCGCGCCGCCGGGTCCTTGTCGAGGTGGTCTCACAAGTCCGTATTAAAAGCCTTTGTAAGCCCGAAAGCTGAATGCACAAATTGCAACCTCGACATTACACTCGACATTACACAACAATAGCATTCGTTACTCGAAAGCAGTCTATTATATACTCTCAACGCCGCTCTAGAAATCATCACAACCCCGAATACCGAAAATGTCTTCATCTGCACCCACCCCAACGCCGTCCTCGACTTCGAGTTGCGGCGTGCAGCTCTACATCATCCCGGTGAAGGACGCGGCGTGCGCCGTACCTGCAACGGGCAACAACACCGAAATCATGGGCTCGTGCTGTGGTGCCGCCGACATAGTCTCTTACTATGACGGATGCGGACTCTACTGCCTCGCCGCGGGCCAGACCGTTGGCAGCCTTTCCGATTGTATACGCGAGAAGGGCACCTATCCCGGGGATATCTTCTGTAACCAGAACGCCACGGCTACGGCTACCGATACGGGGGCGCCTCTGCCCACCTCGGCCGGCGCTAGCATCGTCGCCACTCCTAGCAGCGGCTCCACGCCGACCCAGAGCGACGGCGACAGCAGCCCGAGCTCCACTGAATCTCCCGCCGCCGCCGCCGGCCTCCGATCCGAATACACTACCGTGACCACCCTAGGTTGTGCAATCGCAGCCCTGCTCTTCTCCGCAACGGCCTTCGGCACCCTGCAGCTATAGATTATTAATAAATGGAGTTGGATGTTTTTCCCCCGGACATAACTAATGGGAGCGTCACGTATATACCCCAGGTTTACCTTGGGATATTATATTATGGTCAATATTATGTCAAATACGAGTAGAGCTTTTTTCCTGTTTGGGAGACATGCCTTGCTACCTTGTGCGAATTTTGTCTGGCTTATAGAAAAAAAAATAAAGTATGGAATAAAATAAACGACATAGAAGTAGGAATCTTATTAAAAAGTATAAGAGGTAGCTTAGGGGTAAATTCAAGGGTAGATCTATTGGGTTCGATTCTGTTTATATTAACATTCACTATATATAAAGTTTATCAAAGGCTACATTTAACAATGCCTAATCTAATACTCTCGCGCTTAGGACATAACTTGTATATAATTGAAAAGATATTATTATATGGTGCGATGCGCTTTTATGTTACCCGGGTGGTGACCTCTTGTATATATACCCCCATCACGGTTAGATTCCAACATACTACACTTCATACTACGCTTCGGATTTACAACGTCTAGGTTTATCTTACTAGGGCTATGGCTAGTCGTAAGGGGGAGTTTGCCTTAGCATTCGTAGCCTAATATGTAATATAGCATTCCAGCTTGATGGTGTGAGATTAATACCGATAGTTAGAATCATCTTTGCTTCGGTCAAAAACTTGATACTCCAAGTTCACCTCATCTAGTGTAAAGCTGCATCGTGTTGTTCAAGGGAAAATATATGCTGCATCCATTACAAATCACGGACTGTCAAGAATTCTTGTGACGTTTATAATATATTTTATTATTATACAGAATCCCATTTTGTTCCCATCGAGCCTGTAAACACCATGACCTCGCGCGTGCTCTACTAAAAGCAAACATGCTAAAAGGCCCCAACTTGAAGTCACCCCTCAAACCAATACGATAGTGCAAAGAGATGGGCAAGTTGCTTCGACCACGCAGTCTAGAGTATTCACGCGACTCTATTGCCGTCTCAACTGAAATAAAAGGTCGAATAGCTACAATTAAAGATAAGAGCACAACTATACGTTGCTGTGGCGGGCTCGCTTGCGTGCGCTCCCTGATGCCGGATGCAGCTTGTCGTTCCGCTCTCGCTTGAGCTTCTCGTCCAACACGCGAGCTAAAATGGGTTAAGTTCACGATCTCCCTCGTACAGGTATCTGAGCAACTCGGAAACTTACTGAGCACATCGTAACCGAACTGGGGAAATTCCAAGCATAGCGAGCGGAATTCGTCCTCTGCCTCCGCACGTAGCGTGTGGCTGCGGGTGGCCCAGAAGTTGGCCACGGGAGCGCGGACCGTCGTATCTTCCTTGTTGGTGTATTGGTAAATGTAACGGGCATATGTGATCTCCCCCTTCGCCGTGGAGTTTACGCAGTGAATCTTGCTGCTTGCGAGGCTCTTCAGCTTGTCCATCCCGAACTTCTCGGCCAGGGTATACACGCGCGCATGCTTCAAGAGCTGCTCACCGGTCTCGTCGACGGTGGGGATAGACGGGTCTTGTTCTAGTAGTCGCTGACCAGGAAGCTTCCTGGGGAAGTAGTCGCCGGTGTAGAGGAATTCTAGGAAACAGCCGACGGCGTCTAGCTCCTCGGTCGCGAGCTCTATTTGTCGCGGCTACAGAAAGGTATTAGAAGATGGTAAGATAGGGAGTTATAATAGCTAGCAGGGTGGTATTAGAGGGACGTACGCTTCCATCGTCAGTGAAGGCCGCACAGGCATCGGAGAAGAATGGGCTTTGAGTAAGGAGGGCCTGGTGAGCAGCGAGGATAGTCTCCGTTTCGCCATTGCCGACAACCAGAGTCACGACAGGACTAGTAAGATAACTTATAAACCTGGTACGCGGTTCGATATCAGCACCCCCTGCGAAGGGTAGGTCTCCGCTACTGTTTCTGACAACGGTCCCCTCAGCCTCGTCACCCTCGGCCATATCGATGTCGGCGCCCGGGTTGCCTTGCTGCTCCTCAACGACATCCTCGGCAAGTTCCTCGTCCATATTCGTAGTCAGGTATGAATGTGTTTGGATACGCGATAGGTGTATGCACTGTAACTAATGCTGATCAATGAATGTTTTTGGTTTTGCTGTAAGCGTGGATTATAGATTGTAGATTGTAGATTGCGGCCAAGCAATTGGAGTATGGGACGTAGATAAATTAAGATAAAATCAATGAATGGCAAGGTAGACAAGAATTGATTAGCAATTCTGAACGAGAGTATGTGGTAATTTGATCCGTGATCTGTATGTATGTGAGCACGAGATGCGGCTAAGAAAAGAATATTAAGAAAAGAATATTGTCGCGGTTCCCAGCGGCGCAAATCGATTGAAGACCGCTCTAAAGAGCTACAAGCTAGGGGTAGGTGGGATAGTGTGATTGGAGCTTTGCTCTTGCATGGTTGGCCGGGAGAAAAGTCGAGTGGTTACCTAGGTACGTACATAGCCCGCCATATCGCCTTCTAATTGGACAGAGCTAGAGTTTACGGGCTGTAGCATCGCAGCTTGCCGTACATAAGGGACCTTAGGTACATGTACATGCTTAGGTACCCAGGTACATAACATCTCTAGGTTAGAATGATGAGGTCCTTATGTCCATTCACCTATAATTATTCCCAAAGGCTTTACACCATTTGACAAACTACATCAATTCGACAAGATAGTTCTAATAAACTCATTAAAAAGCCTCTTACGACCACCTACTTTAACGCAACACGGCTCATGGGCGTCGGTTTCAACATCATGTAATTAGTGAATATAATATCACTAAGATATCTAATATGTACAAAGAAATCCCACTGTCCCTCTAAAAAAAAAATAATACACCCGACGACAAGGTTAGTAAAATAGTAAGGCGTCGGCTACAGCGCGAGAAAAATTTATATAGCTCTAAGAGTCTTCATACCAGAACATACCAGAATGGCTTTGCGGACGAAAACAGATAAAAGATAGTTCTCTTTTACGTCTGGGACAACGGTATTAACAGAGACTTGTGGCTGGGTTATTAATTCTTTGTGCGAATTGACCGTAAACGTCTTGCTTTATCTTAAGAAGCGAGAAAGTATCAATTCTATCCTTTTTCCTGTAGGTTCGTATATCTACCATAAGCGCTTATTGTTTCATAACCCATCCAGCAATGTTCCATGTATTTTATCTCGAGCTCCGAGTCACGATCTGGTTACCCTGCTCAACCCTTCCACTTACACCGTAACGTTTGCTTGATAAAATGGCAGAACCGCAATTAGCACAAGTCCCTCCTCTCCCACATGGGCAAAGGCATCATTTATTTGGGGCTACCGAAGTTCATAGGAACTTGAACGAATTAAAACTGAACTTCAATAACGTGGTGTCGAAATGGAAATATGAGGGACTCGAAAGCTTCAGTTTAGGGAATATAGTTGTTCGCTTAGGAGTTAAGGAAGGTCAAATAACTAAGACTCGGTATCGTAGACTAGCCATAAAGCGAGCCCTCACTGACAACGCCGAGGACACGCTGAGGAACGAGATCGAAACGATCCAGGTCCGAGGTCTATATTGTTTCGAATGTAAAGTTCGCGATGCTAACAACAAACTAGGCTATGCACCCCGCAGAACACATCATACACCCAATAGTTACATGCGAATACCCGCCTCCGCCAGGACAGGCTGGAGGTGCGGGAGGTGCGGGAGGTGGTGGTCCTGCTGAGAATGCAGCTGATGAGCTTAGTCGACTGTTTCGACAGGTCAGCGTAAAAGCCAAGGAAGCAATTAGGGATCCTCATATCCCTTCTCGGCTGAGAGGGAGGCGGCAAGATCATAGAATGACTACTAGAAGGGTCGTTAAGGAATTAAACTTGGCGGCGCTAAATGACTACCCATATATGATATCGGAGTATCTCGAGAATGGCAATCTGGACAGGTTGTTACATAGAATCTCATATCATCAAGTTCCCATCCCGAATCGGGTCCTCTGGTCTATAGCCCTCTGTAGTATGTCTCCTGTTTCCTTTTACTTTTAATCCTAGCACTTAATTTAGGTACTCATGCTAACCCCCCCAAAGTGTTGAGGGCTTGTATAGGAATGGCATACGGGAGGCCTTCACGGGAGGATCTCGTAGCCGGTATCAGGGGAGAAATTCCAGAACCAAGACTAGAAACTATTCCACCGGGTGACGCCGGTCCGAGAGGCTTAGTTCATGGACGTATCGAGAGCAAGAATCTTATATTCGGTACCCCTGACAATTTCCGGGAACATAGCTTCGTGGCCCCTCTTAAACTCGCCGGTTTCTCGCAAGCACACATGATCGAGGATGCTCGTGGCCCAAAAGAAAATCTGTTAGGGATGGGAAAAGTAAGCGAATACTTCGGGTGCTCTTAATAATACAAGGCGATATGCTAACCTTGTTTTCCCGCAGATGCTCTTCATCTTAGCCATGAACGACTACAACCAAGAAATTCTCCATGACTCTATGGTACAGCCAACAATCCAGAATGGAATTTGGACGTACGCAACCTTACTATATGAAGACAATCCTAATATTGACCTGGATCTAAAAAATTTAATCGGATACTGGATGAACTGCGACCCTAACTTGATGGTTAACGTACGGCATGTACTCCCGCTAGTCGAAAAGGCTGTCGAGGAAAGGGGCGAGGCGTTTTATCCCGGAGTACATCGAGAGACGGACGCCTCTGTTAGAGCCTTCCTACAGCTCATGATATACGATGCAGCTCAAGAACCACCAATGCTGGTAGCACATATGGAAGAAGTACCACCATTCCCGCTACCAGCATTTTTTGATCATCCTGGTGACGGCGACGGGCCTGCTGAAGAAGATATGTTAGACGGACCCGCTGACGAAGACGACGATTTCTTCGAGGTCCCTCCAGAATTTCATGCTCCGGAAGACTTTCCCGATCCACCAATAAAGCACCCTGTAGGTGGTTTGTTTCCGCCGCATGACCTCCCTGTTCCACCGCCAGAAAATAAGATACCGCCGCTGGATCTTGCCAACGACGGCGAGGACGCTCCCGCCAACGAGGAACAACCTAAACAACCTCATGACCCTCTTTACGACGATTAGATTCCACTATGTATTGCTGCGCTATTTCTAGAATGGGTAATCGGTGCCAGTCCCTGGTTAGGTAGTCCTGGAGTATTTATGGGTAGTTTACAACTCTCCAAAGGTAGACCATCTAGAAAGTACCTAAAGGTATATTATAGGATAACCTAGGTAGTGATATAATCTACCCTGTAATATAATGTACTTATTACACTAGTATAGATATTTATCCTTTATCGTGGCCTTAGTAGCCATTTTTAATTTCCTAGAGATTCTCTCGTCCATTTTGCTCGACGTACATTCATCGCCCTTCTAGGATTAAGTCAAGTTTATTTAATCGAATTTTCTTTACTCTGGAATTCTTAAAGTATACGTGGTATAGAAATGTTGAATGCTAGGTATCCCTTTAGTTGGGTTGAAGTACCGAGTCCATTGTATGTCACCATGGGTTGAAAGAGCCTAGAAATTCATGCTTAGCTTGCGCTTATCTTGATTGGTACCTATTATGCTGGATATAGGGGTTACTTGATATGGGCTGTTTACTATGAGCGCATCGGTTAATATGTTTTGTTTCTCGCCGAGATGTTTTATCTTTGCTTTAGGGCTTCCTAGGTACTTTGTAGAAACTTCTATACCTACCGCTCGTTATTGGAACAGACAGGGTAGAATGCGATAGCACGAGCTAGTGGCTTCGAAGGACACTCAAATATCCGAGCCGGCGAGTTGAATGAGCGATACTAACGAATACTGGTTTTTATGTAGCTCATTGTTATGAAGTTTGAGTGTCTGCTCTTATGTCTTAACTATAATTACAGAGCAAATATTGATGGAGAAGAGCAGCGTTCTCGTTGTGTCAAGTTTGTGAGAACACCATGCTCTGTGGATGAGCCGAGTAGCCCCTCGAAAAGCGAATTTACAACTTTAAGAAAGGCCGTATCAGACTTTTGTCGTTGGATACCTCGAGGATATAGTATAAACTCGACGGTCACGGTTCATGCTTATGATTAGCTTAACCAAGTAAGTGTCCTTTCCCCTGCTCACGTAGAACCGTTTGTACAGTTTCGAGAACCGTGGCATGAAGCGCCTTAGGGGCAGCAACGAAGCCATGGTTGGCGCTCATATTCCTTCCCACCCCAAGATCAATAGGTTTCCCATCAATATCTGTAATCTTACCACCAACCTCTTCAAATAGGAGCACTTTAGGCAGCTGGAGTTAGTGATCGCTTCTGTGGTTGCGAATTTTGGGGGACTGAGTATGCCTCGAGGTTGATAAGACCTTTTAAACCGCTAGGCAAAGGAATATTGATTCCAAGGATATGTTAAGGAAGGGGGAAAGGGGAACCTTTGATGTTAGATTAGGTACGTACTGGCTCCTGCGTGATCCCATATTTTCCCCGTCCGACTCCGCTGCTTGTAAACCCAGATAGTCATATTTGCGAGCCCGATACCAAGAGTTACCCATCGAAGAACCCATGCGAGCAAGTCGCAGCCTCTGTTTTCAATATTTAGCTTGTCCATAACCAGCTGGTGGGCGTCGTCTACCCCCGAGTCCAACATGTTATAGCACGATACCGGCCGCAAGGCCTGAGATGATTCGGCTTCAGCGTGCGGCTCGATTCTACGAATTTGAGCTTCGTCGGGCGACGACGATGCTACCAACGCGCGAGTATAGGTGCCATGGCCTTTCACGGCGAACACGATGCATCCCCGCCCCGTTGGGTCTACGGAAGTATTTGTGATGGGGGCCATAGCATTGGCAGAAATGGTAGGACAACCAACGACGCTGAGGACTTGGCTGCTTCCTTGTAATAACGCGACGTTTATCGCGTATGCCTCGCGTCGGACAAACGTTTTTGTGCCGTCGATCGGATCAAAAACCCAGACTCGCCCGGCTTGCGAGCCGCCAGGTTCGCCAAATCCGCACCAATCGATCATCTCGCACATTTGGTCGGGGGTCTCTGGTAGCTTACAAAGAGACTTTGCCTGATCGTCCTCGAGTCTTTGAAGTAACCTCCAAACCCGGTCTAGCAAAACGGGGTTGGCCCGCAAATCTGCTGCCGACTCCTCCCCGACGAATTTATCGTCGGGGAAAGCATGATGAACAGTGGCGGTCAATAATGCTTGAATGGCAAAGTCGGCTACCGTGACAGGACTAAGGTCATCTTTCTCGATGACTCCTTTGTCTTCGACTGAGATGACGGCCTGGCTGAGTTTAGCTGCTGATTGGATCGCTGCAATGGCAACTCTCAACTCTTTAGCATATGGGCTATCCATTTTTCTTTTTCTTTTATTCTTCTAGGGGCAATAAGAATTGTGTTAGAATCTCTCCTTAATGCCGATCAATTACATCTAAAATGTAATACATGTGATGATGTAACCAGGTGGTATATGTTTACAGCTAGGATTTGATTCAGGATTGTGCGCTCGTAACTCCGCCAAGCCGAGCGGGAATCGAATGAATCCCACTCCACTAATCTACGGATTCATGTAGATCTAATTGTACATGGTTACATAATACATTTTAATTCGCTCATCACCTGAACAATGAGGTGAGGCTCAAGTCAAGGAATTGTTTTGCCGGATATAATCACCGCCGAGCTTACGTTCCCGTCTTTGATCAATACATTTGGTTAGGAGGTATATATCATTATCAAGATCCTTTCAGGTACGTGCTATGTACAGTTCTATACAAATCACTAGGTTAAGAGGTAGTTGACTTTCTAAGCTGCCCGTAGTTTAAAAACGGTTGGCTATTAAAAAGGCAAGGCATGTCGGAATGTTTATGGCGTCAATAACCTGTTAAGTATCAAAGAGATGATATGTAAATGCCGGGTAACCCGTTTTTTTTTTATTCCAATAGGTCACACGTCTAAGCCCGGATCCGTATGATCCTACAACGGCTTTGCCCTATATATGGAAATATGGAAATATGGAACTAACACAAAGTCCTACACCACCTCTAAGTTAGAAACCAACCAATCACATTTACAAAAAACCGCCCTACATAGTAAGACCACCACGTAGCGCCCGAGCATCCCGAAGCTACCCACCCCACCCACCGTTCAGCTTCTCGGCCAGCCTTCGGGCTCCGGCCAACTTGTGCATATGTATGTATGTACTCCATCTTATCGAAGACCCCCAAGCCCCCCGCTCAGCCCTACATACTATTTCTTTCGTTTGATTCCTGGTTGTTCAATTTCTCTCGCTTGCTTGTATCCGCCTCTTCCTCGCTTCGAGAGTATAATATGTGACGAAAGAGTCTTCCTCCACCAAGGTCGGAGAAGACGAAGATGGCCAAACCAAGAAAACAACCTTCATCCTTTCGACGTTCGCTCCTCGGTTTTCTCCAGGCGATATTTGCCGCTGCTGTATTTGCTATATTTGTCATTGTCTGGTTAGTACAGGGAGGGACGATTCCCCTCCCCCAATGGGCAAAATCATGGAACGGCGTCTCGCCTGAACTGCAAAGGACTTATGCCGCTGCTCTTGTGCCAGCGGTATGCATTCTAGCGGTGCTCTTCATCGGTGCTGGAATCATCCTTATGACGAGAGAGCAGAGGCAAGACAGGAATAGTGCTGTCTAGAGGACTCGCTACCGCTACCTATGCCGAAGATGGGGGACAAGTCGACCGAAACCAAGTTGTCCACACGTGAGATGCGTCTCGAGGTGTAAGCGCCACATTCTCGCGAGCATCGTGTGACCACGAAACTCCGAAGAAAGTCCTAGCAGGCAATCCAGCCATCGATCACGGATTACTGTGGGCCACTATAGGAGCCTCCGTTATAACTGGGAGGGCTCGGGATCGTCTTCTCCGGGTTTATGTCCAAGAGTACTCGGCCTTTACTGACGAAACAACCTTGGAATGAATTTAAATGTCCGATTTACGACCTCGCCCCCTATTATCAATTATATAGCTCGGAAACGAGCAAGTCCTTCTCGGCGCATTATTTGGGCTCCTTTTACGAAACCGAATATCGGGCAAGCGTTTCATGCGAATATATACCGCTGCTACATACCAGCTCACATCAATGTGTACATCCATCTACCCGGTATTTAAACATACCTACACACCTTCGTGGGAAAGGGGTATCTCCTCTATCGGGACCCCTTAGCCAGTGATGACGCAGTACTAGATTCAATTTTGGTACACGACTATGCAGTTTATGATTGGGAGGAGCAGTTGCCATATGTCCTTTTTAAAGGAGAAGAATATTTCCGCATTTTATTACTTTGAGCATTTATGTGTTTATGATGCATTTTGGGTGCTTTGGTACGGCGTTTTTGGATGTGCATAAGACTGGGGAGCGAATGGTTTCGAGTTCGGAAGTATGGCAACTTGCAAGCCAGGGAGTACAGGGATGATACCATAGAGTTTATATATATTAGGTATTTAGTTCTGCCAATTCTACATGTTCTATGATCCGAGACTACCTAATAGCACTGAGATACCCAGGTAGTTAAGAAGAGTATCTCGTGGCTTCTGGAGGGGGCGCCTTGAGCTTCGGGTGACTGTCGTCTACCGCTAGGTTTATGCCTGGAGAAATTACATAGAGGGCATTTAGAACGCCATATTTCTATTTCAATTAGGGGCCATAAATCACCCAGGGCTGGCTGTATGGTTTTCTAGTATCCAGATACAGATGTCCTTGGGGGGGGGGAGGTTATTGGAAATGTAGTTGATATGTCTCACTTGAGGATGAGGAGGGATAAGTCAGGCGTAAGCAAATAGTTCATACTATGGACTTTTAATAAATTCAGCTGCCCTCTCGGATATGGCGTAAAGCGTAGCAGTTAAATGGCCGCTAATCTGCATTGGCAGCACGGACGCGTCGACAACACGAACATTAGATGTCCCGTATACCTTGAACTTGGGGTCAACGACCCCTCCAAGCTCGCGGGACATCATCGAGGCTGACCCGACAGGATGGTGATTAGGGGTTACTATCAAGTGCGGTCAGTTTGGCACCACCGGAGTGTCCCATCTGTCAGTGCGACATTCTTACCAGTGCTTGCAATGAAAGTCGCCCATTGAGCATCAGTAGCATTACGAGGCAGTGCTTCGTCTCCAGGGACTAAATTACCAGTTACAACATCGCCAATCGGGTCTGTATACCAGAGATTTTGCGAGAGCCGCCCAAGCTCGGTTTGGACCGTGAGATCGAAATCGATTAAGAAGTACTCCGGGTCGATTGCGGGATCGCTGGCCTCGGTTGATCTGAGGTGGACATTACCTCGAGAGAAAGGCAACAAAGGCCAAAATGCTGATATGAGGATATTTCCGGAAGCCGAGGTTAGGGTTTCAGCAATTGTAACATAGTCCTTGAAGATCAGATTGTGTTGTATGCGGAATATTTCTTCTAATTGGTGAGCATCGATGGCTCTGTTATTAATATCCGAGACCTTTTGGGCCCATTCGGATAGCTTGGTAGATGTCGCCTCTGCTACTACGGAAGTCTGCTTGCCGAATAGGTCTTGAGCTGTGGCAAACGTTGCGTATGGTATAGTTCCTGTTAGGTTGATATTTGAGGTGTACTCGAGGGCCACGTTGGGCTGGTCCTGCAAATTCTCACCCACTCCGGGGAGGTTGATCTTTGTTTCTATGCCGTGCTCTTTAAGGATACTAGTTATGTCAATATGTGTATATGGCTGGCTAACGCCTCAACTTACTTCGGATTTCCAACACCGGAGCGTTCAAGGATTAGAGGACTCCTTAAAGACCCGGCGGACAGTACGACATCTTTCGCTGCGTTTATAACGACCGTTTGACCGGTAGGGTCCAGGTATTCAACGCCATCTGCTAAGAGCGCGTTGCCATCTGTTAATGAATTTGCCCAAGTTACTTTCGTCACTGTCCCTTTAATGATCTTGAGGTTAGGTCTCTGCTCAATAGGATAGTAGAACGCTCGAGCGGCGTCTTCTCGAATGTTTGCGTCCCTGTCTAATGTCTGTGGCCAAACATCAAACCCGCGTGTTTCACCACCATTGACGTCTAAGTTTAGGGGGTAACCCAAACTTTCCCAAGCTTGTTGAGCGAGCTCGTGGAAGGATCCGTTAAGAAGTCTGAATGGAAATCCCGTTTTCACCAATCCATCCTTACCATGATATTCTGCATTGAAAGTGGCGCCAGCGGCCTGCTGGACTGTAGTGGGGGGAGAGAACTGTTCGACCTGTTTGAAATAAGGATATAACGTGTCCCAATCCCAGCCGTCGTTCCCGAGAGATTTCCATGCGTCAAACTCGGCTTTGTCGCCTCGGATGTAAGTCATACCTAGAGTCCTAGACTATCAGCGAGTTCGACCAAGGAATCAGACCGTATTAAACCCACCATTGATTGTACTAGTCCCTCCAATGGCCTTGCCAGCATGGAAAGGGATTGATTTATTATCAGCTCCCGGCTGTGGCGTCGTAGCATATTGCCAATCGATCTCAGTATTCAAGGCGCGGAGGAACGCGCCAACATCTGTGACATTAGGATTGTTGCGAACGTCATCACCCGGTTCGACAATTGCGACTTGGATATTCGGGTCTTCTGATAATCGATTTGCTAGCACAAGTCCGCACGTACCGGCGCCTGCGATCACGTAGTCAAAGGTTTCGCATTTTGCCTTGGCACCAAGAGCGACGAATATTAGAGGAATAGCTAGTTTCATTGCCGATGGAAAACTCTCATAAGATAGGATCTATCTGAACTATGAGAAGACTATGCTAAGTTAGACTTTCTGAAATGCGGACGTCAAACTTATAAAATAACACCGCATCGGACATGTGGATTCTTTCGAGCCATGCTGGCTGACAAGAAATATTACCACGGACCGAATGGCCGCATCTGATTACTGTTCCAGGGCATGATAAAGCTGAATTCCCAGGTATTTTCAGCACCATCGCATATCATTCGCCGCCTTAGATCGTCGAGTCTAGGGGGTGATCCGGGCTTGTCTTGATGGGATTGCGGGGAAGTTGACTATTTATTGCGTAACATTCTCCTTGTTTTCCAGTGAATCGGTTTAGATGCAACGCCGTGTAGGGCTGACAAGCTAGAATGCAACTATTCTCTGTGAATTTGAGCTTTTGAAGCTGCGAGCAATTATACGTGGAGGGAGAAGGGATTCGGGTCATAATAGCCAAGGCTTTCCCGTATGCTACAGCCATGGCTACACGGCTTTCCTTAATCGATTGCTGATAGTGGATGGCTCTGCTAAACTTCCAAAGGTTTCTTCGTCATCTTATAATCTCACTATGAGTCTTTCCATTTGTATCATGTATGTCCCAACTTACATTCCAACAACATCTAATATAACGAGGGGATATTTACATACCTAGGTATGTAGTAGTACGAGTCAAGATATGACATGAAGTTCTTGGTTCGTACGACTCTGAAACAATCATCATGCTTCATACGCGGTCCTCTCCAAGTTGAGAGTAGCCCGACTTAGCACATAAGCAACATCTACCGCGTATCTCCGGTGAGGTATTGAAAGGAAAATGATAAAAGATAAGAGAGAAAAAGAGCCGGGTCGCGTTATTGCTTATTTGACTCCGGGAATGCCTAGATCATGTCGATAGCGTTGGTCCTGGCTTTGACGAAGTGGTCCGCGCCTAAAGATGCCCAGATATTCGATGCTGGTGCCCGCAGATCCGAAACGCAGCGATTGCAACCCTCGTCAGTCCGCAATCAAAGCCTGCTATCCCCAGTAGTGTTCGGTATATGTAGGTAGGTAGCTAACCCAGAAAGGTCACAGGCCAAGTTGCACTATGTGTTAGCTCGTGGTGATACGATTGCAACGACTCACTAACGAAGCCATGGCGGTAGATCTTGCGGTGATAGGCAGGTGATGCTCGTGCAGCATTGTCGATCTGCCGCCTGACGAGCTGAGCCACCCGCCCAATCACACTGCTAAACCCGTTGTCGTGCCGCATTAACGCGACCACCTGCGGTCCCGGTTTCCCCTTTCATATAATACCATGTCTCTCATCCCGGACGGGGGCTTTCGCAGAGATCCAGCTGAGGAGCCAAGCTCGCTCGATCTTGCTAACGGGTAGTGCGAGGGAGATATAGCATATATCTACGTTCCTATCAGGCGTGTGAGATCCGAAAGGGGAAGGCAGGTATACACCCCCCTGTCACGATGCGTTCGGATCTACGTTACGCAACCTGTTTCCCATCCATGCTGGACGGTCTTGTTCGATGTCGCGCAGGGCTAGTAACACCGAATTGTTGCATCAAGAGCTCAGATGGGGTTTCTTGTCCAATAGTTTAACCCATTTCTCTCGTCCAAGGTCTTGGATTAGATATTCGCACGCTGACCTGAGCTCATGTGTATCGTTGAGTCTCTGTTATAAGTAGTAGGCAAGATGCTACCATCGACATGTCACTGGCATTTACTCTTAGCCCTGCAGGCCAAAGCTGCTATCATCTCCGTCTCTCGACCGACCAAGTTGTACTCGATTACCGCCCGTCATGTTTGGCTCTAAGGTATGTCAACGGCAATGAGTTACTACCCGAATCCCTCATGCATCATCGTATTAGGCAGGATCGCTCATGAGCATTCTCTATTAGATCCTCCCTGCCATCCTCCTGGCTATCGTAAACGTATCGGCCCTTGCAGTAGAGAAGGTTGCCATAAGACAAGATCAGACTTGCGTGGCTACGTGCGGCAAGGTTTGTTACTGGCAGGAAGATATCGATGAAGCCGTAAAGCAGGGATATTCTTTACACCAGTCCGGCCAGACCGTTGGTACGTCAGATACTTATTTACTAATTATTATGTTTGTCTTATATCTCTAACCTCCTATTCCTATATAACAGGTTCGAACGACTATCCTCACCAGTACAATAACCGTGAGGGTTTTGACTTCCCCGGGCAGGCCCCTTACTATGAATTCCCTATCCTAAGCAGCTTCGACCCTTATGACGGAGGCAGCCCCGGCGCGGACCGTGTCGTTTTCAATGAGGCTGGCGACTACCAAGGCGCTATTACGCACACCGGAGCAAGCGGTAATAACTTCGTGGAGTGCACCTAAGTGCGCGCCGTCCAAGTTGATGGGAGCGGGGTCCACTTTGGTCCAATGCTGAATTGTGTATACAGGAGGTATTTAAGCATGTCAGCATCTTATTTGTTCAATATGATGGCACATGCCCTGTACCATACCCTCCATAATTAGGATTTATGCAGTAGGAATTATATTCGAAGAATCGTACGAAATCAACCAGAAGTGTTCCATAATTGTGATTTACTCAACCGAGAGACAGCGAGAAGCTGGATAGAACAGAAAATGTCGGATTACAAGTGTGTTGCCGCACCACATCAAGGTTAAGGACATACTTCAACATATTGTCTTCAGCTGTATTCTTAATTAGGCCCTTTAGCTATGCAGGGATATTCACCAGTAGTAGAAAATGCTTAACAGAAATGTGGTATCAATAGTACATCATATTTAACATCATAGCCGCCTGTAACTACACTCCCATCTAATAGCAAAGCCAATAGCAAAGCCGGAAGTTGTTGCAGACGCCAAAGACATAGCAGCTAGCTGTTATGCTTCCCTTTTTAACGGCACCCGCCGGCCAGATATCGACACAGATAACTCGTAATACACATGCCCGTTAGCAGAGAAACCTCCAAGCAAACAGAGAGGGCTTATTGTTTTTGCGAGATCATCATCTCTTCATTATCGGCAATAGGCGCGGGGCGGTTAACGGATTTGTTCAGCTCGTTCTCGCCGACGACGCTAGCGGTACCCTCGAGCTGAAGGTGGTAGTCCTTGTTCTGGCTGAGGACATACTCTTCCTTATCAATGTGTCGGAAAGTAAAATAGAAGACGATGGTGAGGACACCACCGGCGATGGCCGGGCCGCCGAAATCCCACGTCAAGTACGGGTCGGTAATGACGGAAGAGCAAGCTAAACCGATGGCGTAGGCCACGGCCGTGTTAAACAAATTCAGAGCAGATACCAGACCACGCATATTAACAGGAGCACGCGAATATGCGATACCGTAGGCGGGCACATTGACGAACAGCTCCGAAATACCACCAATGGCAAATGGGATAGCCATCCACCAGATGCTGATAGGGGCCACTCTAGTACCGATCTTACAGTCGCTAGAACCGTACTCGCCGCAGGGAGACTGCTGGTACGCGTAGTAGTTCAAGATAGCATAACCAGCACCACCCACCGACGACATGGCGAGCCCGGTGGTAATACGGGCAACCGGGCCATAATGAATGTTTAGCTTCCGTAGAAGAGGATACAAGCCGTAGTTCAAGACCGGCGCCATAGCAATGATACTAAGCGAGTTAAAGTTGTTAATAACGTCGTTAGGAACACCGTTGGTTGTCAACATGGTTGACAGGAAGCTAGCAGCGGCACCGAGACCGTTGTCGTTAATATACTGGATCGGGAAAAAGCAGAAAATACCGGTAGCCTGGAATGTTCGTCGCACATCGTCAACAAATTCATCGTTCCAGTCGGTCTTGTAGTGGAGGCCTGCAGCTTCGAGATGCGACGGCTTAGCCAGGTCCCAGAAACCGGAGCGACCAAGCTTCCTAAAACCACCACGGCGGAGACAAATGCCAAGGACTCGGAAAACGTTGCCAAGATCGCTTCCGCCCGGAGGATGAAGGATCAATCGCTTGTAGAGGAACCAGAGAAGGAGCGGAAGGGGAAGGTAGAGTAGAAGAGGGATGAGGAATGCAAGCCACCATCCAACGTACTTCTCCGAATAGGATGTAGCAACTCCCATAAATCCACCGATGTTAATCAGAAGGTAAAACCAAAGCATGACTCGTTCGGTAGTAGACTCGGGATCTTGGATTACACGCTCGCCAGAGGCTAGCGTCATGACCTTGGGGACGGTGATGGTTATTTGATCTAGTAGAAGGGGAGAGACGTTGGGCTTGAACATAGCTTAGGAAAACCTGTTAGTCTTAACAATTCCATACAAATGCGCCATGAGAGAAACTTACCGGCACCAATTGATAAGATATACACGGAAAGGAAATAGGGAATCTTAGCCGTGCCGGCTGCCAAAAGGTCTTTGGCACCTGCGGCAACCATCAAGACGTGAGCAACACCGAATACCACGACACCCCAGCAGATAAGCGCAAAACGTCCGGTCTTCACGTCGGCGAGCCAGCCGAAGAGCATAGGTAGCGCGTATGCCAACATGCTAAAGGACTGAGTAATGGCATTTGCCGTGACTTGTCCGAGCCCTAGAGCGCCGCCCGTCTCCTGGGTCCCCACCGGAGGAGCTCCGTAACCATTTCCATTTTCCGGTAGAGGTCGATTAACGTAGTTGCTAATCAAGGGCTGAACACCATAGTAAGAAGCTCTTTCGCAGAACTCTACTATGCAGATTAGGTAGGCGACAATGGGTAGGCTGCCGGGAACTCGGCGCAGAGTCCTCATCTCCTCCTCTGTCGGTTTGCCCTCGTAATCCGCCTCCATTACAGAGGGGTCGAGGTACGGGTTGTGGGAATCACCCGGAGGCGTCTTGGACATCTTCTCCTCGTCGATAGGCGAGCTAGTGCCCGAGGCACGCTCGACGGGGTCTACTGCGTTACCTAGGGTATGTCAGCAGGCGTTCAAATGGCTAAACCACGTCGTCGTCGTCGTCGTCGTCACATCTCTTGGTGTTTAACATACCCATCGCTAATCCCTGTCTCTAGACGGTTCGCAGTTACGCAGATGAATGCGATACTAGAAAACAGAGAAAAGAAAAATCGAAGGGGACGGTGGGATTTATGCTAAAAAAGACCTAGGATGGCCCACAATATCGGGAACTATGTACGTGCGTACTAGATGCGTACTAGATGCGTGCTGGGTATGTATGGGGTTTGACATGGATAAATACTACCGAGTATCTAGCCTACTGAATCGGGTCTCCAGGTGAGCCTCGTATCAAGCAATCAAGCAATCAAGCAATAACCATGCTATAGATGGGTTCTCGGCGTGCGGCGAGGTTCGAGGGGCGAAAGACCTACGAGAGGATCTTACAGGTTGTTGGAGCTACTTTCGCTAATGACGGGACCAGGCCATATTGTCGGACTTTCCGTATTTCTACTGTCTCGGTCTCGAGCATGGAGCGGCAGCCAGTAAGAGCGGACAGACTCGTTATCTTCGTGCCACTCATGCGGGTCTAGCGATGGGGGGGGAGTTGCTGGTCTGTTTGGGTTACCCCTGTCCCGGTGTCTTTTGTCTTTTGTCTTTCATACAGGTCACTATGTGCATAAGGATAGTCTCCAAAAAAGCCTCTCGAGGCCGGCCGAGTCGTGAAAGAGATCGGATTGGGTCTAGCGAGCTAGCGTATATCACCGAGTTACATCCGTCGAGCACGGCTGGGGGAACATGCTCGTAATTCTGGTAATATTTATGCCGGAATGGGAAGGTGATTGTCTGCAACCAACCCTTGAGACTTTGCTAGGGACTGTTACGTTGTATCACAGTCCTACTGTGCAGTATCCAACGCCCAATGGCCTGGGACATATTAACAAGATAATTGATACGTTATGCGTAAGTTGCGCGAGTTGCGTGAGTTGCGGCGCGGGTTAACATAGGGTCCAAAGCTTCGATTGGGCGGGCTTGGCAGGGATGTGACTTACACTAGTGTATGTACATGGATGAGATTATATGGGGGGACACTGCATAGAAGCTGAACCGAAGCATTCGATGCCATGATACTACCACACTACACCTGCCATGATACGCTATTTTTGCCAAAGACAATCAAGCTTTCAAGCCAAGCTGAACGGGTTCTTTTCATTGATTTATTAAGCTTTTGCCCAGCCGGTGAGGCTTGTATAGGCGGGATCTTGTTTTCGGCAGAATTCCAAATCTTGTCCAACTCTCGAATCGGCATCACGGCGTTCCTTTTGCCACACTCCATAGAACTGATAAGCTACATAGATAGGTACCTACCTTTATCAGAGCTGAGTTATCATGTACCTAAGTACCTGCCGTAAGCCGCCTCCTACGATTAATGGCTACCTACATGTAGCACCGAATTTTAAGATCTAAGCTATGACATTTTGAGTAGCCGTCTCCGGGTTTTATATCATCCTTCCCCCCTAGAGTAATTTCTACGGGTAAGGTCGCGTGGTCATTTTACCTGAGCGCGAGATTTCGATTTAGCGATTTCCGATCGTGTTGGCAGGTTGGTAAGCGAATAGTCATGTCATATGATGAAATGCTTTGCTATACATAGTATACTTAATGTAATCCGTATGTTCTGCAGTTATTCAGCTCCAACACTGTCCAACCTCGGTTCCTAGCAAAGTACGTACAGTATGTAGGTACCTAACACGGTAAGTGTGACATAGTATCGATAACGGAAATAAATTAATTCCCCAGACTCAAGTCGGACACTCAAACTTTAAGTACCTACCTCCTAACTCATTACAAATACCTAACTACCAGCCAGCCGGAACTCATCCGCAAAAACCTTTCTACCTATTACATACAAACGTTAAATATACAAAATACTTAATATAAGCATACCGATACCTAGACAACACTTTCTTGATCAGGCAAATTAGGCAATTGTTCTCTGCATGTTTTCCTTGCCATTATTGTTCACGCGATCGACTCTAAAAGACACCCTACCTAACCAGGTGAAGCAGCTGAGCAGTTAGGGCTAAGAGGTAGATACCTACCTAGGTACCTACCTACCTAAATGTAAGATGTTAGATAACCTGCGGGCCCACTCGGCCCTATTATAGTAGGTACATAATGTATAACACCTGTAAGCCATATAAATTCATTTACGTGCAAATAAGCTGGCTGTATAGATGTATTGTACCTATCAACCAATCAAATCCTACCTAAGTCTTCCCTTACTGAATACGGTTCGCACATGAAGCCACGCTCGAAACTCATTGGCTCTGATCTAGAATGAGGTACATCTACAAATACATAAGCACGCGATCGTGGATCTAAAAAGCAACATTGTTGCCCCTTACCTTAGATAGAGGCAATTGTATGTAGAAGCAACAAAGCGTATCGTATCGCATTATGATTTTAAACCTGATTACACCTAACATAACACCCGATTTGCCAATGGCCAATGATCAATATATTTACATGACCCACTTCAATGAGCCTGAGAATCATATCCTACTGCGGTAAACGTCACAATACCATCAACGATGCTGTTGATCGTATCATACATAAGGCATAAGCGCATCTCTTCGCGTAGATCATGTATGCGTCTATCGTCACAGATATCATTTTGGATATCTACAACTGACAACTTCATCTACGCACGCAACTGTTCATAAAGACTACCTAGGTAATATCCCAATCTGTATCGCCAGAGATATCTATGAATGCTGCCAACCCCAACCTCTACTGCAGTTTGGTTTGCCTTTTCTGTTACTCGATATCTAGTAGACTCCGCTCCAATGCTCTGGTGTATTCTCATTGTATCATTCGTCTCACCTTATCGTCCCAAGAGCATGGTTCTGAGCTCAGATCGGCTGTCTTAATTGGTTGAGAGACACAGTCCATTCATAGCGTCGACGGGTGGCGTAGTACGTCGACAAACACCCGTCTGTCTGCATGATACAAACGAAAACGTGAACCTTAAGTTGACATTTGCAAGTTTTCAGCCCTGTCGCTCAACCCGACCCGAATAAATGTGCGTCAACAAACAATCAGGAAGATGTGAAAGGCTTTTATCAGCGGTTCCACCCAGCCATCTAGATAATTCGAAGAACACCCACGCATTTGACCGCCAACGTACGATTACAAAAGCCTAATAAGCTAAGTAATACGGCATGATTACGGAGACTTATTAGCGTCGGGGTTGGAACTACATAAAACTGGATATTCGAAATTGCGCTTAACTCCTACCGCCGGTTCCCGCAGTATCTTCCCGTCGTTGATTAATGTATACTACAAGGATCTAACTGGAACTTTGACAACTGCTAAAATATAAGCAAACTAAATGTCCAAATCAGCAGAGAGCATATGCCGAACGCTCCGAGGTTCGAACTAGAGAAAAGCTTAAACAATTCTCGAGCAAATTCGGCTAAAGGTGGTTCATGTCATACAAAAATGTTCTCACCCAGTTTCTCTTGCAGCATTCGACATGTTGAGAAATAGGTAGTCCAGAAAGACAGTTAAATTAGAAGTTGAATGTCTTATATTTTGACTGTCATCTTAGATAAGTAATCAATAACGCCCTAAATCCTATTCCACGTGTCAGCGGGATTCAGGGGGTGATGATGAACTAAAATTTCAAATATTCCTTGTAATATATAAACAAACCCTCGACCACAAAGAAATCAAACAAGATAAGCCTGGTAAGTATAAAGGACTCTCCAAATTAATCAGGTATAGTATACCGAATAGTCACCTACTTACATGGTCATTTACTATACCCAAGGTACAACCTCTACTCTGCTTTGATTGCGGGAGGGCAATCTGTGTGACTTCTACAAGATCCTTTCATAGTATATTAACAAGCAACACCGAAACTTGCGTAGCGTACTGGCTACTACGGCAGTGATTTATCATTCTAGCTAAAGGGGTAACTAACTTGAACTGTCAAAACAAAGTTTAAGTATAACTCATTCAAAGCCGGATATTACATAGTAGCTAGACTAGCGTTAGTTTCGGGAGAAAAAAGGCTAGATTATGAGCTGGTCACAGTTAATCCTATTACTTCTCGCTGGCCTGGTGTGTTTTATACTAAAGTGTTAGTAATGGTAAACTCTTAAGTCATAAATCGACAAAGTTTACGACTGTTGTAGGTGCGATGATAATGTTACTCGAAAGCTAGATAATACCACGTATATTCTAAACAATAAGCTAGCGGGCCTTGAAAGTTGTATGAACGCCTTCCCCATTATAATGCACCGAGATTTGCCAGCAATAGATACTAATCCTGCTTATAGACCTGTCTTAAACCTTCGCCCTTTAGTGTCCTCGAGCCCAAATTGTCATGAGGATTGTCATGAGGTGGTGTAAGAAGTAAAGGAGCAACTTTGTTGTTGTTCCGCGAATAACCTTAAGCTAAGTATAGGAGCCTATAGCTTTACTTACGGAAAGTATCTTTAGTTCTAGATGAGAATCCTAGAATCCTGACACAATTTGAGCTCCCAAGAATTGCCTCAGCAGTTGACTGCTTTAATACAAACGGGATAATTTTGATTCAATACCTGTCAAATTTATTTGGGGGGGGGGCCCCGCCGGGCCCACGAAGAAAGATAGAATAGTAGAGGGAGGAAAGAGGGGAAGAGCGGAGGAGGGG